>NC_142931.1:4713491-4868491 GCF_046866305.1 Octopus bimaculoides
TGTGTGTGTGTGTGTGTGTGTACATATGTATTTCATGTTTCTCTTTTTATCTGTCCGTATATGTGTATGTTCGTGTACAAATGCGTATATATGTAAACATACAATACACACACATTTTCAGAAGTGGTAACATACATACATGTGTGTGTGTGTGTGTACAGAAGGGGTGTGTATGTGTGTGTGCGTGTGTGTGTGTGCTTGTGTGTGTGTGTGCGTGCGTGTGTGTGTGTGTGTGTGTGTAATAAAAGCTGAGACGAATACGTAAACAGAAGGAGGCATCATTAATTTTACCGTCATCAAACAGCAATAACCAACCAGCAACCTTGCAACAATAACATTAACAACAACAACAACGGCAGCAGCAGCAGCAGCAGCAGCAGCAACAGCAGCAGCGACATCAACAACAATCTTAGATTAATGACAACAACCACCGCTATGAAAATATACCATTATACCAGCAGAAACAACCACTATAATAACAGCATCGTCATCGCCATCATCATCGTCATCATCAACATCATCATGGTCATCATCAACATCATCATGGTCATCATCAACATCATCATCATCAACATCATCATCATCATCATCAACACCACTACCATCATCATCATCATCATCATCATCATCAATCATCGTCATCATCATCACTACCACCATCATCATCGTCATTGTCATCATCATCATCATCATCATCATCATCATCATCACCATCATCATCATCGTCATCACCAACATCATCATCGTCATCATCATCATCGTCATCATCATTATCATCATCATCGTCATCATCAACATCATCATCATCACTATCATCATCCTCATCATCGTCATCATCATCACCACTACCATCATCATCATCATCATCACCACCAACAGCAGCAATGAATAATAATAACAACGAGTTAACTAAGAACTAGCAACAACAAAATGAACAACAAAAAGTTCAACCCATAACAACAACAACAGCAACAACAGTAACGCTATGATTAACGAGAACAACAACAACAACAACAACAATGGAAAGAATAACAATAATAACAATAATAATAATAATAATAATAATAACAGCAACAAAGTGATTACATAAACAGTTAAGACGTCTAGGGAGAGAGAAAACAAGTGTCCAGTTATTGAATGGTGTTTGTGTTGTGGGGTGGCGGGGGTGGCGGGGTGGCGGGGGTGGGGAGTGGGGTGGAATCTGACGGACAAGCCAAACATTCATACAACGATCGATAACTGTCTGATTATTGAATTTGGTGTCCACCATTATCCTCTCAACGTTCACTGACCTCCCACCACCACCCACCCCCACTCACTACCTCTCAGCCACACGTGCGCGCGTGCGCGCGTACACTTTTTCTCTCTTTCGCTCTCTTCCTCATTATATGTACATGCCTATGTGCGTGTATATATATATACATATATATATATATATATATATATATATATATATATATAAACGTGTGTATGTGTGTATATATATATAGACGTGTGTATGTGTGTGTGTGTGTATGTGTCTGTATGTGTATGTGTGTGTGCATATGTGTATGTGTATGTATGTGTATGTGTGTGTGTATATGTGTGTGTCTATGTATGTGTAAGTCTGTGTGTGCATGTGTGTGTGTGTATGTGTATGTGTGTATATCTAGATGTGTGATATGTCTATGTATATATATGTATATATATGGATGGTAGATGGATGGTTGTGCATATATACATAGCTATCTATCTGTCTGTCTATCTTTCTATCTCTGTCTCTATTTCTCTCTCTCACTCTCTCTCCATCTCTCTCTCTCCCTGTGTATGTGTGCGGGTGCGTACGTGCGTGTGTTTGTAAATGTATATATACACATATATATATGTGCACGCACACACACATGTATGTACGCGTGTTTATGTGTGCGTGCATGTGTGTGTATGTATGCATGCATGTACGTATGCACGAATGTATGTGTGTGTATTGGCTATTTGTACGGAAGTAAATATATAGACCATCACCTTATGCTACATAATCGACAATTTCAATGCCTTGGTCTGTAATCACTCAAGCCACGATGACGTTTTCTCTTATATATTACACACTCACACACACACACTTACCAAAATACATACATGCTTACAAACACACATACACTTCTAGACATACATATAAGTGTGTCTGTGTGTATGTGTGTGTGTACAAACATATTTATAGATTTGTGTGTGTTTATGCACGTGCACACATTCAATATATATACATATATATATATATATATATATATATATATATATATATATATATATATATATATATATATATATATATATATATATATATATATATATATATATATATATATATACATATATATAATACCATTTGCAAGTAAGTTTCAACTTTATATATATATATATATACATATATATATATATATATATATATATATATATATATATATATATATATATATATATATATATATACACACACACACACACACACGCTATGACGCCCTTTAATAGAAAGACAATTCAAGTGCATACACACACACGTACTTATGTATATACATAAGTACATATATATATATATATATATATATATATATATATATATATATATATATACATATATATATATATATATATATATGTATATATATATATATATATACATATATATATATACATATATATATATATATATATATATATATATATATATATATATATATATATATATATATATATATATATATATATATATATATATATACATAAGTACATATATATATATAATCTAAAGGTGCAATTGCTGACGATGTCTGACCAGTTCCATCACGGTAAAGAATTACCAGACAGTCCAGTCCATTGGTCTTTCGTCATCGTCGCGATGAAACTGATCGGTTATTGTGAAAAGGTGTACCTTCAATTGCCTCAGTACATCCGTACAGACATGCATACATATATTTCAACGTGAATGCATCATGGTTAAATACATTTGGGACGCATTACTATACCACCACTCACAGTAAAACATATAAAATTGACGCAGAAACGTCCGCTGTAGTAGGAGGCAAGCTGCAGAACGGGAAGGCACCTGGAAGGGACCTAATAGTTGGACATTGGTACAAGAAGCTGACATTTTACAGAAAGCCAAGTAATCCAAAAACAGGCAAAATGCAAGATCCTCGGTTGTGCAATGACCATTATTGGTCATTTATATATATGCATACATACACACACACACACACACACACACACACACATATATATATATATATATATTCTTTTATTCTTTTATTTGTTTCAGTCATTTTACTGCGGCCATGCTGGAGCACCGCCTTTAGTCGAGACACACCAGCATCGGTTGTCAAGCGATGTTGGGGTGGACAAACACAGACACACAAACATATACACACAAATGCATATATATATGTGTGTGTGTGTGTGTGTGTATGTGTGTGTGTGTGTGTGTGTGTGTGTGTGTGTGTGTGTGTGTGTGTGTGTACATAGACACACACGACGAGCTTCTTTCATTTCCCGCCTACCAAATCCACTCACAAGGCATTAATCGGCCCGAGGCTAGTAGAAGACACTTGCCCAAGGTGCCCCGCAGTGGGACTGAACCCGGAACCATGTGATTGGTAAGAAAGCTATTTACCACACAGCCATTCCAGCGATTAATGAGAGTTATTGGCATCCAGAAGAACCACATTTTAATTTTAATTTCTACATTCGTTCTCCTATTTCCCTATATACTCCTTATTTGCTTCTTTTTCCAAAATAACTCCTTATATTCAACTCTAATACTTCCCTCTATTTAATCATCTCACATTGTCCCTGATGAAGGGATATCCCTAATATCCCAGAAACAGCTGTAAGACTAACTTACTCTTTATAAATGTCCTGAAAGCTCTACACAGCCGTGGCTTTGTTGTCTCATTTTATTTAACACACACACACACACACACACACACACACACACACACACACACACACACACACACACACACACACACACACACACACACACCACACACACGCACACACACACACACACACACACATACATATATATATATATATATATATATATATGTATACTTATATAGCAATAAGAAAATGAAGGGGATTAATAGGTGGTATTCATCAACTTTCAGACATTGTATTGTGTCAATTTACTTGTTTATTTGTTTACTAAAAGGACAATAATAATATACAAACACATGTGACATATGATGTCATATCAGTAATTATAAAAATGACTTATAGTAACAGAAAATGGGATAATATCTTACAGCTGTTTCAGTCCAGAGGTGACATGCTTCATTCTATCTTTATCACTCCAGTAGACTGAAAATACAATGTCTGCAAGTTGATGAATACCACCTATTAATCCCCTCCATTTTCTTATTGCTATATCAATTAATGGTAAAATAACTTTTTACCAGCACCCATTTATTGCACTTGGTAATGTAATTGCCATGCAATGACAAACAAAACACTAGTGTAATAATAGATATTATCCCTTAGTGGGTTGGATTCACAACCCGTAACTTTCTTTATATATATATATATATATATACATATATCGTGCGTGTGTGTGTATGTATGTATATATGTTTATATATATATATATATATATATATATATATATATATATATATATATATATATAATATTTAAAAGGAGAATTCGGGTAGGTTCAACAATTTAGAATAAAAATACAACATATACTCACCCACAAAACTGGTGTATGCAAATTATTCGTTTCTACTCTAGGCACAAACCCAGAAATTTTGGGGGAAGGGGCCACTCGCTTAGATCGACCTCAGTACACAACTGGTACTTAATTTCTCGACCCCGAAAGGATGAAAGACAAAGTCGACCTCAGCGGAATTTGAACTCAGAACGTAAAGACAGACGAAATATCGCTAAGTATTTCGCCCGGCGTGCTAACGTTTCTGCCTTCACTCATTAAAATAATTTTTTAAATATTTAAAATTTACAGATGCATAAATATATAAAAAATATAATAGACAGATATGGGTAGAAAAACTATACAGATGTATATAAGTATATTTAACATCTTAAAAAGTATACATTGAAGACATTGTCCTACTTACAGATTAAGAGCGTTGTTAAAAAGATATTTAATAAATATATTTAAAAATATATATATTTATATATCATAATAATATTAAAAAATAGAAGTGTAAATCCTCGCAAAAAGGTGAATATAAAAATTATTTACATTATTTACATTTGACGGGTACTTGTCCCCATCTTATTTGTTGTTAACACAACGTTTCGGCTGATATACCCTCCAACATTCATCAGGTGTCTTAGGGAAATTTCAAACCTGGGTTCTCATTCCTAAGGTATTTTTCGACGTTATTATTATGATTATTATTATTATTATTATTATTATTCAGATCACTGCTTGGAATCGAACTCTGAATCTTGGGGTTTGTAGCTCACTCTCTTAACCACAACGCCATATGCCCGTGGGCATATGGCATAGGAATGAGAACCTAGGTTCGAAATTTCCCCAAGACACCTGATGAAGGCTAGAGGGTATATCAGCCGAAACGTTGTGTTAACAACAAACAAGATGAGGACAAATATCCATGAAATGTAAATAATGTAAATAATGTACAGAATTCCTCATCTCTTAAATATAGAACTGAATAAAGAAATGTTTAAGCATTCAGATGAAAGGCAAATTTTCCAATGATTAGATGGAGGTATTCCAATTTCAAGAATTAAGATGTTAGATATATTTTTATACATCAGCATATTTTTTCCATCCATATCTGTGTATTATATTTTTATATATTTATGCATCTTTAAATTTTAAATATTTTTTAAATATTTTAATGAGTGATACATTAAATATATTTTTAATAATTTGCATACACCGGTTTTATGGCTAAGTATTCGCTGCATTATTATTCTAAATCGTTGAACCTACCTGAGCACTTCACAGCGCTGTCTGCATAATAAGCAAAATCATATATATATATATATATATATATATATATATATATATATATATATATATATATATATATTTCTTTTCCTCACGTGATCATCTTTTTTTTCTTTCAGTCTGTCTTGCATACAAGACGCACACTTATCTGTCTCCTCTTCTATCTTTCCCCTTGTCAAAGATAATCAATTATCATCAATTTAAACCAGTGGTTTAGCATATTTTTAAAAATCCGAAGATTTAAAATTATATTACAATTAATAAGAGGAATAACCACTAAAATCCACTTTAGTGGTCATTCCTCTTATTAATTGTGTGTGAGTGTGTATATATATATATATATATATATATAGAGAGAGAGAGAGAGAGAGAGAGAGAGAGAGAGAGATGTACTTGCATAGCAAGTGACCTGATCTGAAATCGTGTGCTGGAACGAAGACAATTGTAGCGTGGAAGGTGTTTATAAGCCATTTAAGAAACACACACACACACACACACACACACATATATATATATATATATTTATATTTATATATATATATATATATATATATATATAGAGAGAGAGAGAGAGAGAGAGAGAGAGAGATACGCGCGCGCGCAAATATATATATATATATATATATATATGCATACACACACACACATACATGCATACAAATGTATATGTAAGTACATTTTACTATATACATACATACTCATATAAGTACATATGAATATATAAACACACACACACACACGTACCCCTATTTGTGTCCCTTACACACACGTATAAAAGCATCGTGGGATATATCTCTCAGTTGTTGCCTTCGTTGTACTTGTTACTTTATTGATATTTGTTGGTTTTTGTTGTAACTTTCGTCCCCCACGGAGTTCTCTTCGTTTTGCTTTCTAGATTTCTTTTTCTTCTGCTAAATATGTTTTGGATATTTTTGAAGTTTTCGCCAAACAGGCGCCTGGCTAACATGGAGAATAGCTGAGATATTTGTTGAACGTCTGCAACACACAAAGACCGACAACTGCTGGTGACCTTTTCACTCATGCCACAAACAATTGTCCTCAAACTGCTCGCAAGATGTCCGCTTTCGTTCTCCGAGTTTATAGAAGTAAGCGACGAGTCTCAAACAAACTAGTCTTGCTGCTTGGTTCGTTTATCTAGAAAACGTACAACGGAAACTAACCCTGGTCCATACTACATTATACAATGTCTGAGATTGATTACAATACATTCACACACACACACATGCATACACACACACGGACATATTTATACACTTACACACACGTAAACCTATACACATCTACATTAAAACTATTAAATATATGTAAATATTAATGAAAGCATTTTGTTGAAGATGTCGATGATTATGATAATAATGATGATGATGATGATGATGATGATGATGATGATGATGATGATGATGATGATGAAGAGGAGGAGGAGGAGGAGGAGGAGGAGGAGGAGGAGGAGGAGGTGGGGACGATGACGACGACGGCTGCGGCGACGGTGACGACACAGACAATGATAACGATGCTGTTGCTGTTGTTGCTATTGGCTTCCACTCAATATATTGTTGTCTTTCCTCGATAAGCCCAACACCAATGAAAGACACGCGCGCGCGCAATGAAACCGGAATCAAGTTGCTGTGACATTTATGACTTGTAAATCATAATTATTTTATCACAACACACCATTGTCATCACACACGAGTCCCACGTACAGTTTTACCACAACACAGCAACACAACAAACAATTATCACAAAAGGCCCGATACCGCAGCACACAACCCATTACTGCACAAACACACATCTTTCTTTCTTACAACACATCATCAGTACAACACATTGATTGCTGTGAGAAATGGCTAAAAAGTGTACCGTGTGATTAATATTTCAAAGCCAGATAAGTGCAGCTATTCTTGGAGAATAAAACGGAAGATTAGTGAAGGTCAGTTTGTTGGAAGAAATCGAAGTTGTGGATTCATCTTTATCTTCGAAGGATCGACACGACTCAAGAGTCCAAAATGTGTCGAAACAGTTGACTGTCTCGGGAATTTTATATAGGTAGGTAGGTAGGTAGGTAGGTAGGTAGGTAGGTAGATAGATAGATAGATAGACAGACAGACAGACAGACAGACAGACAGATAGACAGACAGACAGACAGACAGACAGATAGATAGATAGATAGATAGATAGATAGATAGATAGATAGATAGATAGATAGACAAACATATATATATATATGTATAGATTCATTTATTTATTCTTTCATTTATTTATTTACTTATTTCAGTCATTTGACTGCGGCCATACTGGAGCACCGCAGCTGTATCTCGAAGCACATAAGGCTATAAACTATTGCATGTAAATATTGGATAGAAAAACTAGAAGGCTGCCTGTGGGATTTGAACCCAGATCCGTGTAGACATGACAAGCGTTCTACCACTGGACAAGAGCAATTCTTCGAATTTCTCTACCTTCTCACCAGCGAGAATTGTATCTGTTAACGTCATCAGAATTTATATATACACACGCGTGCGCACACACGTACACATACATATATACACAGACATGTAGGAAGTAAATAGACACCTTTAATTTTCAAAATTTTTTATTTAATACGTAAAGCGAACAATTGAAATGTAATCGATAGGCAGGACTACATACTTTAGTATTTAGTTGACATTCCCTTTGCAGTTTTTAATTCAGAAACTCTTTTTGGCATTGAACTGATGAGCTTTGTGATTGTCTCTTGTGGAATTTTTGCCCACTTTTCACGCAACAATCGAAACAATTCATCTTTAGATTTAGGTTTCTGTCGAGTTTTTCGTATAGCTCTATCTGGTATGCTCCAAAGATTTTCAATTGGGTTCATGTCAGGAGATTGGCTCGGCCAAGGAAGCTTTTTGATCCCATTTTCAGTCAGCCATTGTTGATTCCTTTTCACTGTGTGGCATGGAACCCCATCTTCCATGAATAAAAACTCATTTCACGTTATGTTATCGGGTGAATACATCGGAAGTAGTCCTTGCTTAAATATCTTGATGTATTTTTCAGAGTTTATGGTTCCAACACATTCGATTGACTCAGAACGACCATTGCTGGTGACAGCTCTCCATACCATTACAGCGATACTGCCATGTTTCACAGTTGGTTGGAGTTGTTTCAAATCAAATTCGTTATTGAGAAGCCTCCAGACCCAAACACGTCCACTGTCTGAAAATAATGCAAATCTGGATTCATCTGGGAAAATCACTCTATCCCAAAATGAACTGGATTTTTCTGACATCTCCTTAGCCCATTTCTTTCTTTTCGTGACATTAATTGGTTGAAGGAGAGGTTTTCTTCTAGCTGCTCGTCCATAATACCCAAGCTTATGCAGATATGTAACACACATTCTTGGACTAACTTGTAGCTGTTTTGCCATTTCAGAAGCCTTCATACGGGGTTCGTTTTCCACAATTCTCTTCAAACAACGAAGCTTCCTTTTCAAGGGACCAGGTCAGCCGGGACGAGAATCTGTTGATCCTTTTCCTTGGCTTTTGAATTGCACTATAATTCTATTAACAGTAGCAAGAGGAATTTGAAAATTTTCGACAATTTTTCGCTGGCTAAGACCAGCCTCCGATTTCCCAACAATACGACCTCTTTGAAAATCTGACAGTTCTGCTGAATTTTTTGTGCCTGGCATGATTACTCTTCGCAAATGTTTAATATAATAGCACCTGGAATGAAAAAGAATAATTACATTGTAAATTCTACACCGCTGAAAACATATTAAGACGCTTAGATCAATAATTTTGAAAATTAAAGGTGTCTATTTACTTCCTGCATCTCTGTGTATAGATACATATATTTACATTTATTCAATATTATCTGCGTAACAGCCTCATAATGAGCATTTCAAAGCTCCGATACTGTTATCGGCTACCATATGCCATTATACAGCAAGGTTATTCCTTGAGCTGCATAAATATGTGGAACTTATTTATATAAAGAATTTATACAACAAGAAGGTGGAATAAACAGGCTTTAATTACAAATTACAATATTTGATTCTGTGCAGTGACAGCAGCTGCAAGTTGCTGAGCTTTCAGTCTCATTCCATTTGATAAAATTATTCTATAAATAATTACGTAAATGAATATGAAACAACAGCAGTTGTGTGCCAGCACTTCATCAGGTAAATTGCTTTCAAAAAAATTCATTTACACACACACACACACACACACACACACATACACACACGTTTGTGTTGACTGTCAGAAAAAGAAGTACTCAATACCATAGAAGAGACTAATTATATATTTTATTTGAGTCGAGCCAGTTTTTTGCTACAATGAGTTTCGCCTGTGAGAGCACAAAGTCTTCAGCAAAGTTACGAGTGAAGAATTGATGGAATTTGCGCGAATATATGTATAGAATTCCTGTTGCGAAGGGAAATGTGATAAATGTTGGGGGGTGGGGAGAAGCATAAAAAAGAAAAAGAGAAGAAAAAAAGAAGAAAAAGAAGAAGGGCAGAATTGGAGGGGCGGGGAGGACGGGGGGGGGGGGTTAATATGGGGAAATGATAAGGTGGTGTGCTGGCAGAAACGTTAGCACGAGGTCGACTTTGCTTTTCATCCTTTCGGGGTCGATAAATTAAGTACCAGTTACGCACTGAGGTCCATGTAATGAACTTAATCCCTTTGTCTGTCCTTGTTTGTCCCCTCTATGTTTAGCCCTTTTTGGGCAATAAAGAAATAGGTATTTCGTCTGTCTTTACGTTCAGTGTTCCGCCGAGGTATTTTGCTTTCATCGTTTCGGGGTCGATAAATTAAGTACCAGTTGCGTACTGATGTCGATCTAATCGACTGGCCCCCTCCCCCAAAATTTCGGGCCTTGCACCAAGAGTTGAAAAGAATATGGGAAATAATGTAGTTTGGGCAGGTTTTGGAATAGTAAAAGAATTCAATGGAAAATTGATTAGTGTGTAAATGAGTGAACTTGGCACCAGTCACAGAGGGTGGAATTATGGCTGGTGGGTGTGAATGTAAAAGTAGAAATAGCCGAAGGAATATAAAGAAATGAAATAACATTTATAAAGGAATAAAAGGGATAAAAATGGAAAAGAAGAAAAAAAGGTGACGTGGGGAAAGAAATTTTAGCAGCAGGAATACTGAAATAGAGGAATGGTGGGAAATTTAATGGTAGGTTACGAGTGGGTGGTGGCAATTGTAATAATAGGGGGAGGGGAGGACTGTACAGATAATATCAAATGGAATTATAAAGTAGAATAAAAAAGATAAACAAATGGAAGAAAATGCAAAATAAAGAATTGGGAATTTTGGTAAAGAATATTAAAAGAAATGATGAAGAATATTATGAAGAATCGTTTGTCGTTTGGCATTTACTTGTTTCAGTCTGCGACTGCGACCATGCTGGAGCATCGCGTCTTGAAGGATTTTTAGTCGAACTACTAAGCTTTTCGCCCGGCGTTACTAACGTTTCTGCCAGCTCGCCGCCTTAATACATGTATATATATATATATATATATATATATATATAAGTATATATATATATATATATATATATATATATATATATATATATATGTATATGTATATATATATATATATATATACATACATATATACATATACATATATATATGTATATATGTATATATATATATATATATGTATATGTATATATGTATATATATATGCATATATATATATATATATGTATATGTATATGTATATATATATATATATATATATATATATGTATATGTATATGTATATGTATATGTATATATATATATATATATATATATATATATATATATATATATATATATATATATATATACATATACATATACATATACATATACATATACATATATATATATATATATATATATATATATATATATATATATATATATATATATATATATATACTATAAGCACAAGGCTTGAAATTTTGGTGGAGAGAGTTAGTCGATTCCGTTCCCGATGCTTAACTGGTTCTTATTTTATCGACGCCGAAAGGATTGTCGCAAGAATATCTGGCAGCCCAACCAGGACCACAGCTGATGAAACTATACCGCCTTTTTGACTCTGGGTCAATGAAAATTAAGTGACAAAAAAATAAAATAATAAATTAACCTCAAAACATTTTGATGCCGGATAACGGCGTAAAAATGAAACAATTTATGTCAATATTGCAGGCTTTATACGTTAAAATATGTCCGAATGATGAAAATTGACGGCGTTCACAAAATCATCCCGAGAGACAAGAAAATTCTACACTTTGTTTGCCTAGTTACATTTTAGGATTATAACATGCCATTTAAATACTATTTTGTAATAAACACACACACACACACACACACAATGTACGTGTGTGTGTGTGCATTTATTACAAAGTGCATAAATAGCATGATATAATTCCAAACTATGTAACAGTGTAAATAAGGTATAGAATTACGATTTTTGTTCAAATTCCTTCCTTGTGTTTGTTTAGCAAAACATTTCTGACGTTTTTTTGTCTTTTCAAGGAAATTCTGTCATTTAGAGGTTTGTTTGATTTAGAATACAAGCATTGTGATTTTAGTTTTAGGGAAGGATGGCGGGGAGCAATTTTTTAATTTTTTTTATTTATTTAGAGTTTCAATTCAATCAAACTGGATTTTAATTATTATAAACTGAAATCAATAACTTTAATCAAAATTTGATAAAAAAAAAAATTGTTTTCTATTTGTTTTCAATTGAAACTTCGAATTTCAATTGATTTTTATTCTTTCTTTAATCGAATACAATTTTGAATTTATTGAACTTCAACGCTGTTCATGCCTCAAAGGTGGCTGTGAATCAGGGAGTGTGATCCCTAAAAGGGGCAGAGCTTCCAGGGTTACTGATAACGAGACACAAACTGGGACTTAATCAACCCCGGTTGGATCCCGTGAGTGAAGATGTGTGGTTGTTGAAAGACTGGGAACATCTAATGACCCCCACCCCCCAAGAAACATCACTAATAATCCGTTCTACTATAGGAACAAGGCCGGAAATTTGGGGGAGGGGAATAGTCGATTACATTGACTCCAGTGCATAACTGGTACTTTGTTTATCAAGCCCGAAAGGATGACACTGTGTCCAGCCGCATTGCAGGATAATTAATTTGATCCCTTCTTCATATTTCAGTTGACGAAAATGTTTCGGGCACTTTCATTTGAAATTTCAAACCCAAAACAAAGACAATAATTAAAAATAAAATGCAACTCTGTCCTAAACATAAAACTAAATTCCCAACGTTAATTTGCATTAAATAAAGATGGTTTTCATTGACTCACCAATCCTAAGCTCCAATCTACCGCAGATTATTTATTAGAACAATTACTTTGAAACTAAATACTGAACTGATATGAGGAACTAACCAACGACTGACTGACACTGAAATATTGTCGGTCCGTCTGTCCGTCCATTTGTCTGACGCATTTGAACAGCAACCCTAACTCTTCTGTCAACTGTCCAGAAACTGGAATTGAGTCTGTGGCCCAGTAACAGATCGGAAAAGGATATAACTTTGAGTAACACCAAATAAATAATAATAACAATCCTTTCTACTAAGGGCACAAGGCCTGGGGGAGGGGGGGGGGGGGGTAGTCGATTACATCGACCCCAGTGCATAACTAGTACTTATATCATCGACCCATACTCGGATTCGTCCCACACGCGATGACAGCGGCTCCACAAGTCAGTGATATTCGGACACTGCACGAGTGCGTGCAGAACGGTTTCGTCGCTCAGCGAGCATCTAGGACAGTCCTGCCTGACTGTTCTCCTATGCCTGTAGGGCTTATCTTAAATTGGCAGTATTCCTCGATAGCAATGCCAGGCCAAGGATTTCTAGGAGTTATCCATAGTAGTACGGGCCCGAAATTGTACACTTTTTACAAGTACTTTATTTCCTTTGTCGTAAATTAGGCCCACAAGAAGCAGCGTACTGTAATCCCTTGACTATCACGGGTGTTATGTTTCAAAAAAACCCGCGATAGGTGAAAATCCGCCAAGTAGAAACAGTACTGTACTGTATGTGTACACACACACACACACACACACACACACACACACACACACACACACACACACACACATATATATATATATATATATAAAATATATATATAATTTATCTATATTTATTTTATTATAAATGCAAAACAATAGCACGGAGGAATGGACGTATGCTTAAATAATAAACCGCGATAAGTGAACCGTAATATGGCGAGGTATTAGTGTATATAGATATCGAAATTACATCTGAGAACCAAAAAAAACAGGTAAGGATCGAGTATATTCACCGATATTCAATTATCTTAAAAGACTTTTCTCGGTGTCATGTTAGAGAGGAAATGGATATCATTCCAAAGAATTGGAACAGTTAAAATTTCCATTAAACAGCTCAGTTCCCGAAAAGGCCACAGGAATTGATACTTTACCATCTGAAGAAATTAAGTATGGCGGTGATGTGATAAGTGAGCTTGTGACAACATTGACAGTGAAAATGTGAAATGGTTTACCAGTTTCATTTGAAAGATGCCAAGCTGTTCGATGGAATATGTGTCAAGCATTTCTGATGACGTCATCACATCTTTGGTATATTCTCTCAGGCATAGATGCCAAAATCTTCGAAAGGTTCCACTAGAAACGTTTAAAGCAGAATATTTAACAACGGCTGGAAACCTTTTACACCTGACACAGCACAACTGGAAAAGGGAAGGACTGTCTCGGTTATGGAAGCTCGCCTTTTCAAGTCTCATCCGCATTGATTTGATCATATCTGTCTCCATGATGTCAGGCACGTGGAACTTCTTAGCGAATTACATCTGGGTAAAGTTCCCAGCACAAAACAGAGAGAGAGAGAGAGAGAGAGAGAGAGAGAGAGAGAGAGAGAGAGAGAGAGAGAGAGAGAAGAGAGAGAGAGAGGAGGGAAGGAGAGAAGAGAGAGAGAGAGATGATATAAAGAGAGAGAGGGGATATAAAGAGAGAGAGAGGGGATATAAAGAGAGAGAGAGGGGATATAAAGAGAGAGAGAGGGGATATAAAGAGAGAGAGAGGGGATATAAAGAGAGAGAGAGGGGATATAAAGAGAGAGAGAGGAGGGAGGGAGAGAGATTGACGGACAGACAGGGGGAGAGACAGAAAGGTGGAGGGAGGGAGAAAATGGAATAAATAAAACGAATGGTGGATTTTAGAGAGAAAGCATTCTCAGCAAATTTAGAAAATCCAAATTCTTTCCGAAATAGGGAAAATTGTGATCTGAAAATTCCAAAATGTTCAGATTCCGTAAAGTAATGGATCAGAAGTGTCTGTGATTGCATTATGCTTTCGAAAGCCTAATGTTAGTTGTTAGTGAAGGGATATTACGCAACGAGACACAAAACACAAATTGGTTCCCTACGTGTAGGTCTGGCTTCCGCAACGGAGTCTTCTGCCGTTGATGCTCAAAGATTCTGCTACGGAATCGAAAATTCATTGTTGACGGCCATGAAAAAATTTTGTACTTCATTTTCCATAAGAAGATTCTTATTTCTTTATTGCCCACAGGGGGCTACACACAGAGGGGACAAACAAGGACAGACAAAGGGATTAAGCCGATTACATCGACCTAAGTGCGTAGCTGGTACTTAATTTATCGACCTCGAAAGGATGAAAAGCAAAGTAGACTTCGGCGGAATTTGAACTCAGAACGTAACGGCAGACGAAATACCGCTAAGCATTTCGCCCGGCGTGCTAACGGTTCTGCCAGCTCGTGTGTGTGTGTGTGTGTGTGTGTGCGTGTGTGTGTGTGTGTGTGTGTAATATAAATTTATATTTGTGCAAGCGAGCTTGCACTTCTCTGCATATGTATAATTCCATATAAACTTTTAGCAATAATTTTATAACTCAAGGGAGATAACTCTTGCATAACTGCATTAAGAGTTATCTCTCACAATGCAAATGCCTCTCTCTTGAACTGTTTCTGCCACTTGAGAAAGTTACTAGAATACCAATTTCTATATCCATAAACGTTTACTATTACTTTGAAATTAAGACCCACGAGGGCTTTTCGCCAGCGGCAGCTTAAGACTAGCATAGAACTAACGCATTTCGTTGCTTTTGTCTCATCTTTCCCTCCCAAGGTAGAGAGATACTGTAACGGGAAGATATTAAAAATATGAACAAAATAAAACTAGACAACAGTTATTTCCATAAATGTCGGTTACAACTTCTTTACATGAACCGTTCATTTTTCGCACCGGAACACTGATTACGTGACTGCACCGTTTGAAACTATGACTAAATTATTGCCGAGCAATCAGATTTGTAGCTTCTGTTTTATGGATGAGATATGGCCAAACACAATGTCGATTATAATCTTGTACGTCAGAAAGAGAAAAACTGAATAGTGTTTGGGCCATCTGTGGCTTCTGTTCCTTCCTCCAGACTCAAACAAGTTAAAAAACACAAAGTGGAGCAGGAGAAGAGCTCAACAGATCGACAATTAATACAAATGGATGTGATTTTGTAGGTTTCTTTCTTATAACAATGTTCTGAGAATCAACAGAGCATAGAACGAAATATCCTGAAGTATTCATTCGGATTGTCTGTGCTCTGAATTGAAATCTCTCGTTGAAGTGAACTTTGTTTTTCATCCTTGCGCGATCGATACAAGGAAGTAGCAGTCGAGGGCGATGGATTGCGGATGTGATGGTGCACCTAAAGGACCTTGTGCGGTCTTGGTTCATCTATCACCCAGTTTTTAACTTCAGTATCAGGTCCGTAGGTGCCTTTTGCATAACAGATATTTAGAACTAACAATCTACACGACTTCGGTTTACGTATATATCATTATAAATTAGAATATAAGAAGAGAACCATGATGGACAACTGGTTAAGGTACTCAGACAGATAACAGCTGACCGTACATTTGGTGAAATCCACTGATGGTGGTTGGTTGACTTTAAATGGAATTCTTCATATTGCCTCGTTTCATATACCTGTTGAAAATCGATACCAGATCGATTTGTTTGGGTCAGAGTTCATCAAACGTATCAGTCTGCTTTGCCACTGGCTCTCGACTATGGTTCTGATTACAACAGCCACAATGTACAACTACATCTTACTATGACTGAGTACTATTGAGGGATCTCTCTTTGAAAGGCAGTCTGTCTCTTATTCACTTTATATAAATATATTTTTTGAATAGGCTAAACAGTATACAAGATGGGAAAACCTATTTCCTTCTTAACTGTGCTGTTCGCTTTGACATTTATCAAATGAAACACAAACGCAAAAGTATACCCTGCCAATCTCACGAATTGTTCCACATCATCCTTCACTAGATCTGAGTGGTTGGCCTGTGCAACAGGAAGTGTTTTGTTTATTGTGGAGACAGCCTAACACGTTGAGCATAGAAGGGGTTCACGATATTCAGGTTAACAGCTGTTCTGCTATCAAAATAGGGACTCAGCCTGTCCGCATGTGTCCACTTCTTTCTGCCGAGAAGACAGAAACTACGAACGATTTACACATTGTCACCAAGCAATGATTGAAATATTTCAATGAAAATGATTGAAATATTTCAATGAAAGTGAAATCAGTTATGATTCAATCATTCTAAACTCATTTAATCACATCACCGTTGATGGATGATGGAACACCATTAATATTGTGTAGTTATCAAGGAAAGCACTGAGGGTAAATTTTCTGTACATGAGAGCGGCGGTTCGATAAGAGGTGGGGATTACTTTCCTTGACATCTTGAGACGGTTTTGATTCTGTTAGGACTTCTTCGCCTGATATCCAGTCACTCTGGGATAAATACAGTTTCCCAAGCTGTACGTACATGTATATAATAGTTGATATATGATATGGTAAGGGCGCAATGGTCCAGTGGTTAGGGCAGCGGACTCGCGGTTGTAGGATCGTGGTTTCGATTCCCAGACCGAGCGTTGTGAGTGTTTATTGAGCGGAAACACCTAAAGCTCCACGAGGCTCCGGTAGGGGATGGTGGCGAACCCTGCTGTGTTCTTTCACCACAACTTTCTCTCACTCTTCCTTCCTGCTTCTGTTGTACCTGTATTTCAAAGAGGCCAACCTTGTTACACTCTATGTCACACTGAATCTCCCCGAGAACTACGCTAAGGGTACACGTGTCTGTGGAGTGTCAGTTACTTGCACGTTAATTTCACGAGCAGGCTGTTCCGTTGATCAGATCAACTGGAACCCTCGTCGTTGTAACCAACGGAGTGCCACGACGATATATGATATGACTGAATATAACACTGTGTAACATGATTTTAGTCCTTGGCTACCAACTATTATTTCCTATTTGCTGACTCCTACAAAGTATGAAAATAGTTAATATTTCTTTCAAAATTTGCTTTTGTTACATTTTTTCAAACCCTAAAGAATCTCTCTTAATACATAGCTATGATGCTCCCCCACCAACTCCTGCTCATTATGAGAGATGTGGTTGGGAAGAAAGCTTCTTACCACACAGCCGCGTCTGCGCCAACAGAAGCGAAAGAAGTTTATATATATAAAAAAAGAAAAACACTGAGTAAACCTCCAAAAGACATTGAATTTGAATGAATGTAGGGAAAAGCTCTGCGATCACTGGACCCGCTCGAAATGATATTGTTCAAGTTATAGTCTAGAGATTTAAGAGGGGAAAGGGGCCCACACGATCAAATAGTTTTAGATGTACAGAATAAAAAAAGGAAAAACATCAGGAGTTTCATTACTGAAAAAATATTAAGTTCTGGATCTGCTGGATCAGAACTGAAGCTGGATCAGGACAAACCAATGACGACTTCAATATACGACGTTCTGAGTTCAAACTCCGCCGAGGTCGACTTTGCCTTTCATCCGTTCGGGGTCGATTGAATAAGTACCAGTTATGCACTGGGGTCGATTCGATCGGCTTAAACCCTTTGTCTGTCCTTGTTTGTCCTCTCTATGTTTGGTCCCCTGTGGGCAATAAAGAAATAAATATACGACGGGAGTAGACGACGGACATGGTGAAACGGAGAAGGAGAGCGAGGTGCAGCCATTTATGTTAGCAGCGGCAAAACTGGGAAATTAGGCTCAGAAAATGGAAGCCAAATTAATTATATTTTAACAAAAACCATTCACTATCTTACTCTTTCTTTCCTTCTCTCTCTCTCTCTTTCTGTCTCTCTCTTTTTTTCTTTCGCTAATACCAATTCTAATTTTAATTGTCGAAGGGAAATAACTATTCAATCACACAAAACATGCAAGAGTTCCTTCCCTTTGATTCGATTGATGCCTTTAGGAATATACAATTATCTGATGATATGTTGTATGTACAACATATTGTATGTACGGTGTATATATAAGCATGCACACATACTTACATACATACATATAGTTACTTTACCCAGATTACAAATTCATTAATATTTGTTATTATTGGGGTACTACCCAAATACCAATCTTGAGAAATACCAATCTTCTCAAAATTAGAAGGGAGAAAGCTTATTAAAAGTTTATAGATTCAAGTCATCAATGAAACTGTCAAAAGAAATAAAACTTACCAGAAGTTTCATATTTAAGTATATAGGCGCATATCTTGACATGCAACTCTACGAGGCAGGGCTGTGAAGTTGATAGGCAAACCACGAAGGAGTGTGAAGTCTTGCGTGCATTCATTTCAAATCCTTTTATAAATAACTACACTGTTTCTTTCACGGTAAACTGACATCTGACTGTTCAAAGAAGACTTCAAAAGTAACTTGTAGCGACTTCTCTTGAAAATCGACAAAATTTGACGTCGTTGTGTTATCAAGATTTTGCTGCTTTAAATGGAATTCATAATTTATTACCGATTTCATAGACATCATCAAAAACCTGTACATATTTTCCTTGATGAATTCTACAAACAAGAACAACCGTTCTCACTTAGCTTCATTGATCCGAGAGTAGCTTTCACTGAGGAGACATAACCAGTTCGAAACACTGCTGTCCCTAAGTTTCCATATGTCAATGAATCGAGTGTTTTGTCAATACTTCTATGAACAGAGAAATTATTCTCCAAATATTTTCGAAATCCAACAGCGATTAACATATTCATTCCTCAAATCTGACAGAACTTATTACGAATGACTATATACTAGTGCCATGTAATAAGTACCCAGTATACTCTGTAACGTGATTGGCATTAGGAAGGGGATCCAGACGTAGAAACCGTTCCAAAGCTGACGGAAGAGCTTGGAAACATTGAAGTCTTAGTGAGTCATCCATGGTTTGGTGTTCAAAGTCAAATTTGATGTCGTTGTGGATGCTGTTGAAGATCTCGTGGATCCTAATGGCTTCATCTCTGGAGCGGGTAAGTACAAAGGCGTCATCAATGCATTTTCGATACAGCATGATGTGTAGTTCTTCGTGGAGGGTCTTGCGTTCTAGGTCGTCCAAAGTAAGAGTGGCCAGAATCCCGCTAAGTCTAGATCTCAATGGGAGGCGATTGCGCTCTCGGTACGTAATTTTTTTTTTTTTTTCCTTTTTATCTGAAATAAGTGTTGAGAGTGCAGAATTCAAGGGCGGATCTGAGGTTGGCTAGTGGGAAGTCAGCTGCCAGCTTCTGACCCTTTTCTAGGCGTTTTTTGCTGCTCGCTATAAACACACACACACACACACACACATATATATATATATATATATATATATATATATATATATATATATACATACATACATACACACATACATACATACATACATACATACATACATACATACATACATACATATACACACATACATATATATACACACACACACATACATGTGTGCGTACGTATGTATGTGTATGTATTATGTGTGTGTGTATGCATGCTTGTGAGTATATATGTATGTATGTATGTATGTATGTATACACATATTTATATATATATACTGGTGTGATCAATAAGTATCCGGACTGTTGCCATAGTAACGAAGCTAAAGCACGCAGTGTAAAGCCGCTTGACACAGATTGACCTTAAACTCTGGTGTGCATGCGCACTAAGTTTTAACGTTCTAGCTCACTTCCGCTGTTTACAGCAGTGCTTGGACGGAAGGTATGTAGCGTGTGATCGTCGCATTGACCATGACAGAGAAAGTTGAGCAGAGAATCTGCATCAAATTTTGTCAAAAGCTCTGAGCGATACCTGCTCAGTGGCCTACGCAACGTTTTCAAAAAGTTTTCATCGTTCTCAACACAATCAAGATCTTGTCCAACTGAAAACCCGAGTGTCTTTTTGGTCAGCTGAAAGCAGTTTTGGCACAAACTTGACATACACGCGTCTTACACCCAGATCTTCAGTGATAATGGACTGAACTGAACCGTAACTAATCTGCACATCCTCTGATAAATCACAGATAGTAATTCGACGATTTCCCTTTTCAGTTACACGTACATCTACGATGTTTTTCTCAGTTCTGTTGGTTGCGGGTCTCTCAGAACGTTCGTCAGTATCGACATTTTTTCGGCCATTTTGGAAATGTCTGAATATTTGTGAGCAGCTCATACACTCCTCTCCATACACTTTCGGCAACTTTGCGTAGCCATGACAACTTTCTCTGTCATGGTCAATGCGACGATCACACGTTACACATGTTACTTCCAAGCATTGCTGTAAACAGGGGAAATGAACTAGAACGTTAAACTTAGTTGCATGCACAGCAGAGGTTAAGGTCAATCTGTGCCAAGCGGCTTCAGCTTTGTTACCATAGCAACAGTCTGGATACTTATTGATCAGACCTCGTATATATATATATATATGTATATATATATATATATATACTAGCTGACGTACCCCGTAATTCCCGGGAAAGCGGGGCTTATCCCTTGGTTCCGTTCTCATAACTGTTTCGCTAATCCAATAACAACGATACAAAGTACGTAACCATTAAAACGGTTTTGTGCCTTTACAGAGATTCCCACCCTCCGTGAAAATAGTTATGTATGTATGTTAACAGAGGATGTAGACGAGGAACTAATAAATGAGCTAACAAGATGGAAGACAGCAAAATTTGTGGATGTAGAGGGATACACTAATGTTGTGGGTTGGCACATGTGTGTGTTGGTGTGTCTCAGAGCCAGAAGGAAGTGATTGCAAAATATAAGAAAAGGTTATAAGTATTGGAAGACTGATGCGAACCTGAAAAGGATACCGGTAAAAGTAGGATATGTGGAACTGAGAGAAGAATTCGGATTGGACGTTTTGAAGGACTCGGGATTCTAAAGGAAGTAAGTGTTGCTGCTAGAAGTGGGGCTAGCAGCAGCCCATTTTCATGTATCATTCATGTTTTAATTTTATTTTAACTTTATTTTTTCGTGTTATGTGTCCCTACATGTTTTTGTATTGTCCCCTCTATGTCGGCCCCTTGTGGGTGATTTAAAATTTTACCTTATTCTTCGTGCAAGTTTTGAAGAGTGCAGTTCGATTTTAATAGTTATTTTTTCAATGAAAGTGACAAAGGAGCATATTCGACATATTTTACTTTATGAGTTCAATAAAGGCAACAACGCAACAGAAAATGCAAGGAATATTAATGCAGTATATGAGGATCGGACAATAAGCATAAGCCAGTGTCAACGTTGGTTCCAGAAATTCCGAGCCGGAAACTACAGCCTGGAAGGTTTGTAGAGCTCGATCAGAACGTCCTGCAAACCCTGGTAGAAAAAATCTCATTGTAACTGTTGAGGAACTAGCAGAGAAGCTTGGATTCGGTCATTCAACACCATCGACACCTACGTGCCATCGGAAAAGTCAGCAAATTGGGTCAAAGGGTAATTTAATCGCGCGCAGAGAGTGAGTGTGTGCTCTTCTTTACTGTCACGTTTCACGAATAAACCTTTTATTTTCGACCGAACGAATAGTGACTGGTGACAAGAAATGGGTATTCTATAAAAATGTCAAGCTCCGAAGACAGGGAGAGGAGAAACACTGGCACCCCAGGCTAAAGGGCTTCACCCACGTAAGGCGTTGTTACCTGTTTGGTGGGACATGAAAGGTTTAGTCCACTTTCAACTTTTAAACCCTAACCAAACGATAACAAAGGAGATCTACTGTGAGCAGCTTGAGTGGCTTTAGTCAACATTAGAAGAAAAACGACCATCTTTGGTTTCAGGACGAAAGGTGTTCTTCCATCAGGATAATGCTCGGCCACATGCAGTGAGGATGACATTCCAAAGGTTGGAGCAGTTTGAATGGGAAACGATGCCCCACCCACCATATTTGCCGGACATTGCCCCATCTGATTATCCCTTCTTCCGCAGTCTTCAAAATCATTTGGACAGCAAAAATATGAATTCTGTAGATGAGGTCATAACAGTACTGGACGAGTATTTTTCGTCACGGACAAGTGAATTTTAGAAAAAGGGCCTTGCAAATCTACCAGATAAATGGAAGAGCATTGTAGAAAATAAAGGAGAGTATATTTTAGATTAAAAAAGAACTCTGTTTATCTTAATTTTGAATAATAAAAGAAGTATTTTAAAAAACCGCATTAGTTATGGGATGACCCAATACATACATACACAGAGGCAAATCGAAAATCAAAAATAACAAAACAACAAAAATAAGAAAAATGTCAAAAGGATATACACATCCTTGACACTCAGTATAAGATGGAAAACAAAGAATACATTTTTCCTGTTAGATATACACATCTTTCATGTGGATATAATAATGGTCAGATTACTACAAATGTTTAATTATTTCTTTCTTTCTTTTTTTAGCGTTTCTTTTTTTTTTTACCGATGATGGGTGTTGTATGAAATATAAACAGAGGCGGTACGTTTAGTCCCCGGTCTTTTAATACAGCAGGAACTTTTCACTTAGATCACCGGTGTCATTGACAAGCGGAGCAGTATTATCAACAACATTGTCTTGTTAGTAATTAAACTGTAATTAATCTAATTATCTCGTGTGGATAAGGTGAACATTAATGTCTGTGGCTAACATGGGGCGACCTGCATGAGTTGAAGGTCGGTGCCCCATCAATTTGATGGTTAAATATTCCAATTATGCAACATCCTGAATGGTTTCTCTTTTTACAGAACAAACGAAGGCAAGAGATGTGTTGTGGATAACTTTTCCTCACCATTCTTCACTTTTCAGACGGACTTCACTATTTACATCACGAAATATATATACATCCGTTACATTATACACTTTTCTCTTTTTTTAACATTCCAGATTGATGACGGTCACTCACACACACACACACACGGAAACAACACATCTATGTGCACACATGAATATATACAGACATATATTTTACGCATATGAAAATATACAAATGCCCACTTATATACATGAACATATACACGCTCAAGTACACACATGAATAGATGTATGCACACATACATGAATATATATACACATGCATATGTACACACATGAATATATATACACATGCATATGTACACACATGAATATATATACACATGCATATGTACACACATGAATATATATATATATATATATATATATATACACACATATATGTACATAGATGAGTATATCTACACATATCACTTATTCGACACCTTATACTCAATATACGTGTACCCGTCATCAATATCGATCTTATAGTTTCATATCTTTTCTTCTTTTACAGTTGTATTCAGTGTTCCGTTATCCCCCGTGTTGTCCAAAACACACCCATTCCATCAGAACTAATTACCTTATGGACGGCAAACAGTAATCATACTCACAATTATTAATGTAGAAATAGAAGTGTTTTTATCCAAACGATATGTGAGCCACAGAGAAGACTCTGTCAGCAACAAACATACTGGTAGTAAGTGAAAAAATATATATCCATATTGCACATTTATAAACGAATTGCCTTGATATCCATGACAAAGATATGAGCTCTGACATAATCACAGTCATTTGTCAGTTTTTAAGAATTCCTCAATAATTAAAATGGAAGACGTTAATTACTTGGACTCTTCTGACACGACTTTTACTAATGAAATAGTTTCAATAAGACACACAGACAGTGGTGAGAAACAATTTTTATGTAGTGGAACATTCACTGAAGAAAAACCATTACAGGGAAATCTTCATGAATATCAGTGTGAGATTTGTAGGAAAACATTTTCTTCGGAAGACGAAGCATCGATACATAAAGAGATACACAAGAGGAGAAAACCGTTCCATTGCGAATTATGTGGAGAGTCTTTTGTCTCAAATGGTAATTTAACAAAACACAAAAAGATCCACACTGGAGAGAAACAGTTTCAGTGCGAATTATGTGGAGAGTCTTTTGTCTCAAATGGTAATTTAACAAAACACAAAAAGATCCACACTGGAGAGAAACGGTTTCAGTGCGAGATGTGCAGGAAATCATTCACTCAGAATTCGAACCTTGTGATCCACATTCGTAGCCATACAGGAGAAAAACCTTACCCTTGTGATATTTGTGGGAAATCTTTCTCTGTCAATGCTAGTCTTGTAGTTCATAAAAGATTACATACGGGAGAGAAACCATTCCATTGTGAAATATGTGGCAAGCTTTTCGTCTCTAATAGTCTCTTAACGAAACACACAGTCATACACACGGGGGAGAAACAGTATCACTGTGAGGTGTGTGGCAAATCGTTCATTAACAATTCTCATCTTGTCGTTCATAAAAGAATTCATACTGGAGAGAAGCCGTATCATTGTGAAATTTGTGGCAAATCTTTTGTGGAAAATTCCAAGTTGACTGTCCACAAACGTAGCCACACTGGAGAAAAGCCGTATCACTGTGAAATATGTGGAAAATGTTTCATTGAAAATTCCAAGCTAAAAGTCCACAAACGGAGTCACACCGGAGAGAAACCTTACCATTGTGGAATTTGTGGCAAATCGTTCTCTGATAATTCTAGTCTTGTAGTTCACAAAAGTATACATACTGGAGAGAAACCATTCCACTGTGAAATGTGTGCGAAATCCTTTATTACCAACAGTCTCTTAACAAAACATAGAAGAATCCACACTGGAGAGAAGCCGTATCATTGTGAGATTTGTGGCAAATCGTTCTCTGACAATTCTAATCTTATAGTTCACAAAAGAATCCACACTGGAGAGAAACCATACCATTGTGAGATATGTGGAAAGTCGTTTGTCTATAACAGTCATTTTAAACTGCACAAACAAATACATAGCGAAGGGACATCCTTTTAACTGGGGAAAAGGAAAAGAATCTTGCAAAACAAAACTTACTGTCTACCCACACAGCCTCAGACTCAACACGTAGGCCTACATCAAGTGCCTGGAGGAGGTAGTGCTACCCTGGGTCAAGAGGGTGGCTGCTGGAAGACCTTATGTCTGGCAACAGGACTCTGCACCATGCCACACAAGTAGGAGAACCCAATCATGGCTGTCAGACAATTTCTGCGACAAAATTACCCCTAAAATCTGGCCACCTAACTCCCCAGACTGCAACCCCCTTCATTATCATGTATGGGGTACAGTTGAGCAAGGGACCAACAAAACTCCTTGTAACTCCAAAGATGAACTGAAGGCAAGGATTATGGCAGCATTCACCAGCTTAAACAAGGAGACCGTCCAGAAGAGTAGTGGGAGATTCTGAAGTCGTCTGGAGGCCGTGGTTGAAGCCAATGGCGATTTTATTGAATAAATTTACTCTTTAATATTTCAAGATATTTTTATGTAATTTTGGTAAATATATCTGTTAAAATGAAATGTCAGTGTTATTTTCATTTTTGCATAATTTAGATGACAATTTATTCACTGCACCCTGAATATGCAGAAGGAAAATATTGGTTTCAAATTTTGGCACAAGGCCAGGAAGTTTGGGGGAAGGGATAATTTGATTACATCGACCCCAGTGCGTAACTGGCACTTGTTTTATTGACCTCGAAAGGATGAAAGGTAAAGTCAACCTCAGCAGAATTTGAACTCAGAACGTAACGACAGACAAAATACCGCTAAGAATTCTGCCTGGTACACTAATGGTTCTGTCAGCTCATGACAGAAGGAAAACAACAAGAGGATGAGTTTAAAACATTTCTTATGAATAAAAGAAATTATTGAGAAATTTATGTAAAATCATATCACCACAATTTGTGATAAAATGTATTTTTGTAAATTAAAATGTTATAAATTCTAACATAAAATCTTGTAATTATTATTCATTAATGATATTTTGTAGACATTTTGTAGTTGTGGCCAATGCCAATGTCAGATCAATGGCACCTGTGCTGGTGGCACATAAAAAGCACCAACTACACTCTCAGAGTGGTTGGCGTTAGGAACAGCATCCAGCCATAGAAACCTTGCCAAATCAGACTGGAACCTGATGCAGCCCTTGTCTTACCAGTTTTCCATCAAACCATCCGACCCTTGCCAGCATGGATAGTGGACATTAAACGATGATGATGATAATTATCCTCATCATCATCTTTTAACGTCCATTTTTCATGATGGCATGGGCTGGACAGTTTGACAGGAGCTGACCAACTGAAGGGTTGTTCAGGCCCCACCTGTCTGTTTTGGCATGGTTTCTACAGCTGGATGCCCTTCCAAGTGCCAACCACTTTACAGAGTGGCACAGGATGCTTTTCATGTGGCACCAGTACAGGTGCTTTTCACATGGCACCAGCACTTCGAAGCCCCCAAGATTAGGGATGCTCAGCTGGAAAGGGTTGCAAGGGTCAAGCCTGTATGCAAGGGCAACCATGCTTTTACTTAGCTTGACATGTCTTTTCAAACCCAGCAAACCGCCAGGAGTCTCTGTCCCCTGTCATCCCCTCATTGAGTCCCAACATCTGTTGATCCTTTCTCACCACTTTGTCCCATGTCTTCCTGGGTCTACCCTTTCCACATGTTCCTCCCACAGTTAAAGATCGATTGTATCTTGATGCAACTGTCTTCATTCATATGCATTACATGGCCATACCAGTGCAGTCTTCTCTCTTGCTATGAATACCCATTACAAGGCCCGGAATTTTGCAGGAGGGGACCAGTTGATGAGATCAATCCCAGTATGCAACTAATACTTAATTTATAGACCCCCAAAAGGATGAAAGGCAAAGTCAACCTCTGCGGAATTTGAACTCAGAACATAACAGCAGACGAAATACCGCTAAGCATCTCACCCAGTGTGCTAACGATTCTGCCAGCTCGCTGCCCTATTTATTGTTTTGAATAAATATTGACAAGACAACTGTATCAACTGGTCACTCAATAAAACAAGGAGCCTGTCTCTGACTAAAATTCTAGCCACCACATATGTCCCAAGACAGAGGAGTTGTTCACTATCAACTTCAGTTATTCCGTACAGAAAAAGATCAATTTCTCTATATTCTATGGAACCTAGCATTTCTTTCTTTTTCCCAATGATGTATCAATATAGGGTGGTGGTGGTGGTCGGGTGGCAGAATCATTAGCACACCAGACAGAATGCTTTGAGCCATTTCGTCCGTCTTTACATTCTGAGTTCAAATTCTGCCAAAGTCAACTTTGCCATTCATCCTTTCAGGGTCAATAAAATAAGTACCAGTTGTGTGCTGGGGGAGATGGAATTGAATTGCCCCCCCCCCCTCAGAAATTGCTGGCCTTGTGCCAATATTTGAAACCAATATTGTATGAATGGTTCCATCTAATCTTGGAAGCATCGAAGAAGCCATTGTTCTTAGCTTCGATGTTTTTTGTCTGTTTTGTTCTTTATTCTTCTCATGTGACACAGTTTCAAGAATTTAGCTAAAGAACAAAAAAAAAAGTTGGTCCTGTGACTCTTTTAATTTAATTCTTTACATTTTGTAGATTTGCTTTTCAGGTGATGACTCTGGGGCGGTCCTTTTTTTCCCCACCTAAAATACCAAAATTAAGGTCCAGTCATTTATTGAGATCCTACACTGTATGAATCCATCAATTCCTGCAGACACTCTTAGACAGGAATACTTTTTGTATTTTATACTTTTGCACATGGTCTCATCTCAGAAATTTCCCTTTTATTTATTTTTGCTAACAAGTAATATTTATGCAAATATTTTGTGAAGAACATACAGGGAGCAAGTTATGGTCTTTTGGACTATGATAAGCAGACAGGGACTGAGTACTGATCACTCATGAATTTCTACCTCCAATCTAAATTTATTGCTGTACTCATTGCTAATTCTCACCTTGCTGGTTAGTATGGCTCTCATAAGCCATTTGTCTACTCTTACCTTCCTCAGAAACCAGCACAGAAGAAAGGACCCTGTTGAAGGCTTTCTCCAGATCAACAAATGCCAGGTACAGCTAAGTACTTCTGAAATTGTCTCACTATGAAGATGGCATTTGTAATATTTTTAGGCACAAATCCATTCTGGCCAAATCATCTGGCCTCTCTCCCTTTGAGCTTGTATTTGTAACCTCCATGACCCCTGTCATTACCTGTCTCTAAGGCATCTCCTTCACTCCTGCAACAGCTGCTTCACCAGTCACTGGGTGTGACACCTTTCTATACATATCTCCGGGTGTAAGTCCCATACACTTAATTGCCTCATCTATCATTCTGCTGTGAACTGCAATGGCTACCCCTCCGTTGGTTCTCGGCTGAAAGACTCACTTTCTCCCATTCATTCTCCACATTTAAGAGCCTTTCATAGTAGCACTTTCTTGCCCCTCTCTTTCCTAAATCACTAAGTGCAAGTGTGCCATTATCCACCCATGAACACTTCTTAACTACAATGTTCCATTCAGTTCCAAGGACATTTTATGCTTCTTATCCTTTTGCCATAGAACATTATCAAACTTACTTGCTCCTTCTCCACTTGTTAAGGTCAGCAACGTTTATAAACTGTTGTGAAAGCAGAGGTCCCACAATGTTGTGTATAAACTGTAGAAATATGCACCAGGATTAGCAAAAGTACAAAGTGATAACTTCCAGTGTCTGTGGGTGGTGGCACGTACAGAGACAAGACATGAGACAACCGCGGCCTGGATGAGCCACAATGTGATTGCCGAGAGTCAACCTTTGAACTAATAGAATGCAACACCAAAATAGAAAGTCAAGCAAAGGTTTTAAGAAGCTGGCCATTTCCAAAGTACATTGAAATAGAAAACGAAATGAAGAGTCTCTATAAACATGCACACATATACACTCATACTAGCCAACATGCATAACAAATAAATATATTCATAAATATAGATAGCTCTGCTTATCTAAAGTGCACCACAGACACCAGAAGTTCCTGCTGAGGCACTTAACTTATCGTCAACATACTCACGTGAAGGTTTCCCACCACCACCACCACCACTCACTTGACACCATGCACTCACGCTGGGGACCAACAATAAGCAAGTCAGCCACTAGTTGCGTGACACACACACACACACTAACTTGACTTGTCTACTCATTTAGCAAAACAAAATTGGGCTCCTGACCCAATTACAGACATTTTTGTTGATATCATTCCAGACAACTTCCGTGAAGTGCATATTCCAGAATGTAATAAAGAATGTTGAAAAAAAAAAAACAGAATGTCGATGCTGAGGCAAGACAAATTGTATTTCATGTCCAGTCAATATGTCACACCAGATGGATGCAATGGATGAAGGTAGAGGTACAAGACATAATTCCAAAGATGATGATAGTTTTTTTGTCTGATCCTTTTATACACAGAACTATCCCCACCATTCACCAATGTTCTGATTAAGGGTCAAAAATAAGATGGATAATAAGATCCTGATTTTCTCAAATCATGGTTAAGAATGTTGGAACGACTTTATTTAGGAAGCGTATCATGTGATGTATATATCAACTTCATACAGTAGAAAATGATGTTTTACTAGAGTTGGTATCACCTGGGCAAAACAAAGAAAATTTCTAAGTGCAAACTTTGTGGGTTTTGAATTTGTGTTTAAGGGAAATGGCCTACATTTGTAAAGATATACAAATTGTGTCCAAACCATTTTAAATAGGTTTATATCTTTGAAAAGAAGAGTTTAAAATATGTTGAACAAATGGATGATGGCATAAACTCGGACACTGAAACAAAAGTGTTTACACCAGAGGTCAAGAGATAAAAAAAGAAAACAGAAGCATTTCAAGTTTAAGTCGAATGTCAGTTTGGATATGTAGTTGGATACTGACTGAGGTTATCTAAATTTCAAGGAAATTCTCAAAAATTATTGGTCAAGCTAAATTTCTCAAAAGTTGTTTGTACCCTTGCCATTTTGAAAGGTTAATGGTTCCAGATTTGGGTTTTATTTAAGACATTATAAAAACAGGCACTCAGTAGAAAATTACACTGGTAGAGATAGTGGTGCTGAAGAATTGTGATAAAATTCAGTCTTTCTGGAACCAATGTTTTAAATACTAATAGCACAACTTTATTGTTGCCTCATACCAAACATACCAAAGTACTACAGGAATAACACCTGTTTTTACTGAGGTGTAACAATTCAGACAAAGGAATTTTTACCTGCAACAAAATACTTTGGCAGCACATAAAAAGCACCATTCAAGTGTGGTTGGTGCCAGTGCCGGCTGACTAGTCCCGTACCAGTGGCACATAAAAAGCACCATTCGAGCATGGTCGTTGCACGTAAAGAGCACCCACTACATTCTTGAAGTGGTTGGTGATAGGAAGGGCATCCAGCTGTAGAAGCTTTGCCAAATTGGATTGGAGCCTGGTGCAGTCATCTGGCTCGCCAGCACCTCAGTCAGACCATCCAACCCATGCCAGCATGGAAAGCAGATGCTAAACAATGATGATGAACTTTCCATTTCAAAGGAAAGCATTCAAATCAAAAAACGGTCCAGAAAATCACATTAAATGACTTTCCTCCCTCAAATAGAATAGAAATGGTATCATTTTTTAGGATTGGTAAACTTTTACGGCTGATATTTGCCCAAATATTCTGAAATGTTCAAACCATTTATGATTTTGCATAAGAAAAATATCAAATTTGCTTTGATAAATGTTTAGACAATGATATTTGAGAACTTCAAAAATGCACTTGCTAAAAATCTTGTGAAGGTTATCTGATGCTAATAAAGACATTAACAAAAGAAAAACCAACTTAGCAGCTTTATTTTTGTCAATGTGCCAGCCATGTATGAGGTTTGAAGACCATCTGCACACCACACAGAATCGTAGAGAAATCCATGCCATATGTTAATGGATCTTAGAAATGCAACTTATGCATAGCTGAAAGATCATTTATTCCTTTTAGATCTAAGATCTGAAATTTTTAGCAAATGCAAACATATAGACAAACTTCTCTTTAGGTGAACTGGAGAACACCACCCCCTACAAATTAAGCAGCTGTCTCAGACTTTGGACCCCTCTCTGTTGAGTTATTCTAAAAATAGCTTAATTATGGCTTTTCAAAGGGGACGTAACTCTAATTTTCATTTTTTTTTTCCATTTTTGTTCACTTTTAAACTTTTTGCATCTAATTTCTCGTTTTTTTTCTCATTATTTCTTTTGTAACAGCATCCTGATTTGTAAATTGAACAGACCCTGTGCTCAGAGCCCGAAGATTGCTTAGAGACACAAGGCGTGTTACAAAAACCTGCCAAGACTCTTGTCTCCAATTAGTAGCTCATATCTTTATACTGTGTACATTAAACGATATTTACCTATTTATCTCTCAATGGATGGAGCACTTTTTCATGTTGATCTTACCTTAACAGAACTGTAAACTATATATATATGTATATATATGATATAGCATACACATAACCTATTATATGATATGATGAAATGATTTCTTTTCAGGGTTTTGCATTTAATTGAATCATAATAACTGTACACTCATGTTATTTCTGATTTATGAGAATACATTTTATTGCTATTTACCCACAATGTCAAATAGATGGAGAGTATCTTTTCTGTCTTCTGGAAACATGTAAGATGGACTAAGAGAATTCAGAGAAAAATGCATTTATTAAAAATATCACAGTAAAAGATAATCTCACAAATGTAGACATAGTTATCACTATAAAGAATACAGCTCGTCAGGTGCTTATCAGACTTCTATATTTTCTTTCCTCTGTGAATATATTTATGGTGATATAAAATATTTTCTTTTACAGTTATGCTTTTGTGTAGATACACACATATGGAGTTTTAACGATGTTTCTGAGAGAGTGATTTAGCAAAGATATCAGTTGAATAGTCTGTCACGTGCATGAATACGTTTGTGGGTGTTTAAGGTATTTCCATGAGAGAACGAATTACCACAGATATCACAGTGATATGGTTTGTCACCTGTATGAATACGCTTGTGAGTAGTTAAATTACTCTTTGCAGAAAACGATTTACCGCAGATATCACAGTGATATGGTTTCTCTCCTGTATGAATGTAGTTATGAGCAGTTAGGTAATCATTTCGAGAAAATGATTTACCACAGACATCACAGTGATATGGCTTCTCTCCGGTGTGAATATGTTTGTGAGTGGTTAAGTTACAACTTTGAGAGAATGATTTACCACAAATGTCACAATTATACGGTTTCACTCCTGTATGAATATGTCGGTGAGAAGTTAGGTTACAACTCTGAGAGAATGATTTGCCACAGATATCACAGTGATATGGTTTCTCTCCTGTATGAATATATTTATGAGTAGTTAAGGTACTTCCTACAGTGAATGATTTACCACAGATATCACAGTGATATGGTTTTTCTCTTGTATGAATATGTCTATGGTTAGTTAGATTACCACTTTGAGAAAATGATTTACCACAGATATCACACGAGTAGGGCTTCTCCCCTGTATGAATATATTTGTGAGTCGTTAATTGACCCCTTGTAGCAAAAGATTTTCCACAGATAGCACAATGATGGGGCATCTCTCCTGTATGAATGCCTTTGTGAGTAGCTAGGTTACTTCTTGAAGAAAATGATTTCCCACAGATATCACAGTGATATGGTTTCTCCCCTGTGTGAATACGTTTGTGAGTTGTTAGTACACTTAATTGCGAGAATGATTTACCACAGATATCGCAGTGGTATGGCTTCTCTCCTGTGTGAATGCGTTTGTGTGAAGTTAAGAACCTTCCTTCAGAGAAATATTTACCACAGATATCACAGTGATATGGTTTTTCTCCTGTGTGAATACGTTTATGTAGAGTTAAGTTACCATTCCTTGAGATTGATTTACCACAGATATCACAGTGATAGGCCTTCTCTCTTATATGAATACGTTTGTGAGTAATTAAGTTACCTTTTTCAGAGAATGATTCCTTACAGATATCACAGTGATACAAGGTTTTCCTTTTCTCTTTCTGCATCTCATTAGAAAAACCAATCATTTGAGACTGTGTTTTTCCATTTAACTTGGTTTTCACAAAATTCATTTTCCATAATTTTTCTTCTCTCACCATTATACAATTAAACCTTTCTTGTTTTTGGCTTTCTATTTTATTCCAAGTAAATATTTCTACTGCTGAAGTTCCATCAACTTTGGCTTTTTTTTTAATCTAAAGATGCTGCAAACCATTGTAAATGTGTCCAAGCTTAACTGGAATGCAAAGTCATCTTGTAAACACCCCAGAGAGTGGAGTTGAGAAATTATTCTGTTAATCTCAATTCACAGGAAATGTAACACAATAATTCTTTTATGGATTTATATAAACAGGATTATATCTCTTCTGTAGAACATCTTCAGTCTTTACTGCCAACATTGTCTGATATTCTGAAATGATATAAAAAGATGGTTGAGAGGACATTGGAAACGTAGAGAGTCAACAAAGACAATTTTACTACATTTCTCTATTGATAAATATTAACTTTCACCTGAAACAAAATTACATCAGACAAACTCTGTGTGAAGCCTCCTTATGCACAAATTACATCTTCAGATTGTGTAACATATTTTCATACACACACATAATTATAGAATAGTGGGCAATAACACTCTTCTCTTTCCAGAAATGGTTTTCATCTTTGGTACTATGCAACTGCTGTACTCGCCTGTAAGCAATGTCGCACATATATCCCAAACCCTCCCAACCAGTACCCCATCCCCACCAAATTACTTCCATTCCTTCTCATCCCTACCCACCCCATTTAAACCATCACCCCCTTTCTGTAGCTTAAGTCACTGCTTTTTTCCCCCTTTGCTACACTCCATCCTAAACACTACTATTACCTGCTCTCAGTACCCTCACACATCCACCCTCATAACCCACCTACTGTAGACTCTTATGTATCCCTATCTCTCCCTCTTCACAGCTCCTTAAGTACATCTCCTTTATAAGGTTCAGCATCTTGAGATCAGCCTTCAATACTTCATGGAGTATAGACGAGAGAAAGGGAAATGATGTGAAGTGTGGGAAAGAGGAAGAGGTGCTCAATGACAAGGGCAGAGGTCAGAGGTACGTAGGAGTGAATAGAGACAAGGGTGGATGAAGGCTGGTTGATATGAGATGGTGTTCAACAGTGATATGGGATGATATTGAGAATGTGAAGTGGGTGATATGGGGAGGTGGCTCCAGGGAGAGAGGAAACTGGGAGCACGAAAGTGTTGGGGATGAAATATGTGCAGCTCTGCTCTTATATAAATATCAACACAACAGTTGAGATAATGCTGTAGTTAAAAGTGTTATGGAAAGATGGGTGGGGGGAACAGCTTGAATGCAGGGCCATGGACAGAAATGATCTGCTTTTAGGACCTCACTTTTGTCGAGGTGGGTTCATCTTACTGAGCACAGCAAATCACTAGTTATTCCGGTCCTTTGTCATCTCTAAGAAGCACAATGTCTTGAGGTAGGTCTTCACTACTTTGTCCCCGTGCCTTTCTGGGTCTTTTCCACATGTCCCCTGTCGTCATCCATATGCATGACATGACCATCCCAGTGTAGTGTTCTTTCTTGCACACTACACCTGATGCCTCACAACACATTCACACTTTGCCATACATGCACACTGACATTGCACATCCAGTGGAACATGTAAGCTTCATTCCCTTGAATATCCCCTACATTCATGGCTTGCATTTCACAACCATGTAGCATCACTGTTTGTACACAAACACATTTGTGCAATTTCCTGTTCACTCTGAGAAAGGGACCATTTGTTACATGCAGTGGTAACAGCACTGAACTTTCTCCGTCCAATTCTTATTCTAACAGTTATGTTTCAAAACATGATCCAAATAATTTTGTTGCATCTCTGAGACGCGGCAAAGTTTTTTGTCAGGTAGCAATTTCAAACGACGAAAATTATGACACCATATCACAAAAAAATAAACGTGAAGTTGACCGTCTTCGAGCGTTTCTGAATGGCTACGTCTTCCGCGGAACAATTGCTTTACTTTCAGCACACGATTTCAACTGAAAACACTTGCTATGCAAGTACATCTCCATTACATATCGTATCGTATCATATCATATCCACAAACACACATTTTTCAGTTTCTGTCTATCAAACCAACTTAAGTTTTGGTCTTGTCGGTACGGGGCAGTAGTTGAAGACACTGACCCACAGTGCGGAGCAATAGAACTGAATTCAAAACAATGAGGTTGGGAAGCGAACCACACGGCCATGCTTGCGCCTATACGTCTAAGGAGTTGCCTGTGTTTACCAAAACAATAATAGACGTAAATCCAAAGGTGACTTTCTGACCAGCCATAACCAGATATATATGTGTATATACATGTGAGTATATATGTGTGCGTGTGTACTCAAACACCACACACACAGAGGCATGATCATATGTACATATGGAATAGACATACGCCAATTCAAATATCCACAGAGCTGTCTTATTCTAGGCAAGCATAAAAAATACCAAAATGAATCACTCGCACACGTACATTATATGCAAGTGCTATGCCCCGTACTTACAGGACATGTAACACACATTTACTACAGCATGAATAAGCAATGAAGATGCCAGAAAATACAAGTTGAGAAAGTTGTCGAGTTTACATGGAGAAGTAGAGTGCGTAAACGGCAAATTAGGTTTAAGAAGTACAAACATTGCCATTGTCTTTCTGTTGGTATTAAAGATGTAGCGAATAACAGAGATCGAAGTATCTAAAACAACACTAAACAATGAAAGTATAAAAGACATCATTTGTTTTCTACAGATTCTTTCCTTAATCTCAAAAGAAACCCAAGTAAAAATGACACGTAACACAACACCGTCCCAAAATATAATAAAGTAGTCAAAACAGACCATTTCGAAGCTACATGGGGACTTTTAGAGTTTACCACAAACCTTGATTTATATTTTCATGTTAATAAAATACAGAATGCCGTACCTCTTTCTTCTTGATGTTTTTAATTACCATTAATGCCAGTTTCATTCCATCTCCAAGACATAAAAAGAACCAGATAACAGGGGAGGTAATCATGGAGTTTTTAACTTCTTAAAAATATTCCGTGGGACTTTATATATTTCATATTCTAAAAGATTTATGTTTTATAATGTTGTATTAGAAAAGATGTATATTTGATCATTCTCTACGTAAACTATTCTCATCAACATCATTATCATCACTTCTACTCTTATATTCAATATCATCATTATCATTAGCACGGTCATCTTTATTTCGTTAACATAAAAAGTATCTCTCTCACAATGTTGTTAATACTTGTGGCATTACTAAGTTAAGGGTGAAAGTATGTTGTGAAAATATTTAAATTGTTATTTGTTAATTATTGAATTATTTGTCGGGAAAGGAGAAATAAATTTTTCAACTAGTGACATTGAAGGATAGCTTCACTGCTGGCATTCAGTGTCCCGTTTTACTATATGAAATTCATTATCAGGATACTTGGCTGTTACTACGCCTCTCACATGCCATCAACTGCAGTAAGACTGCGAACGTTTTGGGTTGTCTTAAATATATTCAAAGAAGCGCAACAATTGTTCTCTTGTGCGATGTTTAATTAAATACAGAGGTTACAAATCTAGAAAAGAAAAGAAAAAAACTTTTTCAGAATGTCAGTTTTCAATGCTGATTGCGTTTGACAGTTTCCCCCACTTTCATTTTGAGATCGTAACTAAAAGACATAGTGTGTTGGTCTGGCCGGATGGGTCTAGATCAGCGGTTACCAGAGTGGATGGGAGAAAGTTCTGTGGTTGGGGAGGATTGAAGCAAAAATGGGGAAATGATAGAGTGGCCAAACAGGAGACGATGGATGACAATGCCCCTCTCTATTTTTCAATGGTACACTCAACTATATAAAATAGTGTTTAAAAATAGATCTGAAAAACCTTGTTTTAAGAAACTAACTTCAAACAAGAACAGAGAGCGAAAATTAAATTTAAAGATCCAAAAGTTTACTGATGAAGCTGGTCATATTCCCGAGAGAATTCGCAAGAAGGGTAAAACAAAGAACAACCATAACGACAAGATCAAGAGCAGCAAAATGAGAAGAACGAACGTGTGTTCGCGCGTGCACGTGTTACGATTAAAGAAGACTGGTAACTGTTAAGATGGTTGATGAACAAAATATATAAATATTTATTTTCGTAAACAAAAAAAAAAATGTAACTACGAACGACAAAATATCGATAGAGTTTGAAGATAGTTCTTGCATTAGTGTTTAGGAGAGTGGGTTATATATCTTTAGATATACACCTAACTCTCCTACATTAAATTGGAAGAGAACTGAACGCAGAAACTTCAAACTGATCAACAACAACAAATATTTATTGTTCGGTGGAAAAGGGAAACAGCTTCTAATTGTTCGGTTTTAGAGTAGCCTGAAATGTAGATGTACGGTTCTTCGTGCTGGTGTCGTTATAGAGACAACTTGGTTCAACCACACTCAAATGGGAGAGCTTGCTTAGACGTCTTGCTTGGTCGCTGTCTAGCTTGGTAAGAGACAGTCTAATAGCGAGAACGCTTCGATGTTGAAACCCACGCATGCGTGGTTAAGGATTCAGTAATGGCGCCTGCCTTTTGGCGCCAATATGACGTCACTACAAGTGTGATTGTAGCAACAGTGAAAAATGTGGTTAGCTGCTGGTTGTATTACTGTCTTCTAATATCTCGTTTGTCGTCCGTTTATTGCTTCTGTGTTGTTAGCTTCGGTCAGCTGTTGTTGTAGCTAAGGTGCGCTGAATATATAGTGATGGTCAGGCTCAGAAAGAAGCGCGCCAAAAGAAGAAATTGTTATTGGAACCAGTTCCACGCAAAGTCTTGATTTGCTTGAATATTTTCGATGACGTAGATAATATTCGTGACATCGGATACAGTGATCTGATAGCTAAATATTTCCGCTACACACACACTCGTACATACATACATACAGTTCTGAACTACAATTAAACTATGACATTTTTAATACCAATGATCAACTTCTCATTGTTAACTATTGCTCCATTTCTTTTCTTTTCTATATATATTAAACCACGGTTTTACCTTTAATTGTCAACTACTGTACACCTTATAGCTAGGACTATACATAATGAGGTAATACACCAAGAGTGCCTACGGATACATTTATCCCTTAGATGGTCGAATAACGTCTAACATATATATATATATATATATATATATATATATATATATATATATATATATATAACGTCTAACACACACACACACACACACACACACACACATATATATATATATAAGATATAGATAGATAGATAGATAGATAGATTGTGGAGGCGCCAGTGGTTAGGGAAGCGGATTCGCGGTCATAGGATCGCGGTTTCGATTCCCAGACCGGGCGTTGTGAGTGTTTATTGAGCGAAAACACCTAAAGCTCCACGAGGCTCCGGTAGGGGATGGTGGCGAACCCGGCTGTACTCTTTCACCACAACTTTCTCTCACTCTTACTTCCTATTTCTGTTGCCCCTGTAATTCAAAGGGCCAGCCTTGTCAATTCTGTGTCACGCTGAATAAGGGTACATGTGTCTGTTAATTTCACTTGCCACTTGCCCGTTAATTTCACGAGCAAGCTGTTCTGTTGATCGAATCAACTGGAACCCTCGACGTCGTAAGCGACGGAGTGCCAACAACAATATATATATATTATATACTTAGGACAATCAAACTTAGTTTACAGTTAGATTGGTCCCCCTCGCCAAGCAATAAAAGTATGGTTCTTGCTTATGTTTGCTTCGTCGAAGGTTAACGTTTGGTTTCAACTTGATGTCAAGAAGCTGATGGCGAAAACAACGTAGTTACAAGTGGGATGTAAATTTGGACTTTCATGTTGTAAAAACAACAAAACAATGGGTTGACTAGGTTAAGTTTTATTTGTGATATACAATTGCTTTGAATTTGCAGTAGAAAGAGGTCGATATTTGGGATGGGAGAGCTAGGAGTGTGATTTGGGTGCCAAGGGGGCGGCAGTCCGAAAAAGATTGGGAACCACTGATCTAGATTAATTAGCATGGAATTTAGTTACGTGCTGTCCCATTTTAAAGCCAATTCTGAATTGTGCTTGATGGACACATTCATATATGTGTCCATCATAATATTTACACAATTCTACACATGCTTGCCAGGGCTGTAGTCTGCTAGTTGTAAATGGAGTTCATGATTGAATTAATAACAGATAAGAATGGCTTCGTATAAACGGTGGAAAAATACTTTGTTCTTCATAGTCGACAATTCCTTTAACTCGATACCGAATGGTAGCCAAGGAACCAGTCTTCTTACGGACCTGTTGTTCTGTGTCAGCTACGTGCGCCTCTGGTGAAGAACTGTCTTGCCACTTATCCTCTGTTCGTCTTTCTCCTCTGGAACCTTCTCTAACCTCTGCGCTGATTCTGTCTCGCTTTTGCTTTTATAATCCCTATTTATGCACAAACAACTGGAACTTTCGATAATATGGGGTCATATTGCAGCAAGATGATTGGTCGGTATTTACGGCAGTCATCTCATCTGGTGTAGCCTGACCCTAGTTGCTAAACCTACACAAATTTGCATCAAGACCTCGCTACAATTGCTTACATTATTTTTATTAATTAGAAATGATTAAAACATCAATGCGAGGCAGTTGTAATAACTTTATTTGTTTTTATAAGACTTTTACATTTAACAATAAGATGAATGAAAAGAGTGGGCGATCAGTTTTGATTCATCGCCTGTATATTGTTAAAAACTTGTTCTGGACACGACAGACCAAAGAGAAAAAGATGAAAAAGAAAAACAGCATATCAGAAAGTTCCTGTATGGATGGATGGATGATCGGATGAATGAATTGGCTGGCTGAAGGATGGCTTCTCTTTTCTTCGTATTACTTCATTAGAAATCTACGGATGCACATACGCACATAATAGAGAAAAATGAAACAATTATGGACGACTTGCCCCGAAACACCACCGAGTGGGGAACACTTCTCAAAAATAACCTGCAGTTGTTTCCTTCAAAATTCCTACATGCTCGAAATGTACATACATCAAGGTATATTTGTAGAAAATTTCACGAAAAAATATTCATTTTCCTGAAAGTTAAGAGGAATTTAAGTGGACTCTGTTGGAATTTCCAAAAATTGTCCCCCACCCCCATTCCAAAACACTTTCACCGAAAATTTTGTATTTTCGGAATCTACATAATAAATAATATATGCGTAGAAAATTTCATTAAGAAATATTCATTTTTCTGAAAGTTATGACCTTCCAAAGTCGGGGGTTGGTACAACTCTGTAGTTATGCCACAGCTAATAGTTCCTACAGTTACCTGTAAAGGAAAGGAGACAACTGAAGCGATTCTTGTTATTTCTTCTCTCCCCTCTCCAGGTAATGGGACGTAACTCTAGCCTGACTAACCGAGAAATGAATTCACTTTTAAATAATGTTGAGTTTATGATAAATTGATATAAAATGACGCCAGTTACGTAACAGAAACGAAGGTTTTTAACTTTTTTAATGGAATAGCATAAATCAATGTTTTTCGGTGTAGCGTTATGTCATTGTATGCTGTGTCAGTTATCATTTGACCCTCAGCGTTATGAAAGGATTAACGGAGAATCTTGCCTCTCACAATATAGAAACATTTCTCATGGGACCAACAGACAAATACATACTGAGAAATGGATATAGTAAGTGAGAGAGTATATATATGACAGGACGATTAAGCTTAGACTAATTAACTGGTTCTCCATCAGTTCCAATAATGAGGGTTCCAACGGATCCAATCAGTAGAACAGCTTGCTTGTCAAATTAACATGCAAGTGGCTGAGCACTCCACAGACGTGTGTTCTGAGGGAGATTTAGAGTGACAGATAATGTGACAAGGTTGACCTTTGGAAATACGGATACAGCTCGTTTTTGCCAGTATTTGAGATGACATGCTTCAGGTGAGCACTGCAGACCAATTGAAGGACCCATAGAACGAATGATTTACTCCTAGAGGAAATGGGAATGGATCTAACAATGGTCAGATGACAAAAACTGCGATATTTTGGTCATGTCATCAGGGCTCACAACCTCTTCTCATATCCTTGTGGGGTTGGGTGAACAAAATAGGATAAAGCAGAAATAAGAACATCTGGGCCCTACCCTATGTGGACCCAAAGAGTGACCAGACTTCCCAAGTTGATAAATATATGAAGGTAGGGGAAAGTTTCTGGTTCATAAAGGACAATAAATGAAGAGTTGCCTCCTGTCCACTTGAACCTTAAATGACACATCTCAGGTCGAAAGGAATTCCATCCATCACGGTGGATCAGACAAGCGAGAATCCTTAGATTTGGTTTCAAATCTCAGCTCAGAAAAAGGAAGTGTTAGTTTTTACAGAGGCATCAGATTGCTGAACCAAGTTATGAAGTTTATAGAAAGATTCATAGAACAGAATTAGTGTAGATGAGATGCAGTTTGGCTTTGTACCTGGAAGAGGTATCACTGATGTCATCTTCTAACTGAGATACCTACAAAAGAAGTACATAGCTTAGAGTAAGCCATGAAACTTAGCATTTGTTGGTCTAGAAAAGGTATTTGACAGAGTAGCTGTCCTGCTCTATAATCTAGTCATCACTAAATTGAACAGCTTATGAGGACAAGAAAAGTCATGTACAGAAGAGCAGTCAGCAAGAAATCAGTGTTTGCTTTGTTTTGTTTGGGACAGAGAGAATATTTTGAGGTGGATTTTGTACAGCCTGATGCTCTTCCTGTTACTAACTCTCATCTGTTTCCAAGTAAAGTAGTTTTTTGTCATGGTCAGACATGCTTTCACTGGAGATTGAAAACAGAGGACAACTGCTTGTATGTTGGTGGCACTTGCTTACAACCATCAAGCAATGTCAAGGCAAGGAGATACACACACACAGACACACACACACACACACACACACACACACACACACACACACACACACACACACACACACATGCACACATACAACAGGCTTCTTTCAGGTTCTGTCTACCAAATTCATCTACAAGGTTTTGGTTGGTCTGGGGCTCTATAGTAAAGGACACTTGCCCAAAGTGCAGTAGGACTGAACCCCAAACCTCATGTGGTTGGGAAGCAAACTTCTGACCACACAGTCAAGTACAAATTCATCCCTCAGTTGTTGGTTCTCTTCTGCTTGTCATTGTCCAATGGGCCACAACAGAAGTGCTTAAAATTGGCAGTTCATGAGAACTCCTGTATGCTGAGAAATGTGGCCTACTGGTTAGGGAATTGATCTAACTAACATAAGGTCATGGATTCAATTCCAGGATCAGGCACTACATTGTGTCCTTGAGCAAGGCACTTCATTTCACCTCAGTTGAAAATGAATACCTATAGAGTACTGGTGCAAGTATTTCTCCCTCCAGCAATCACATCCTGGATGGTCCACTGGGTCAGTGACTAGGGTTAGGGTTAGGGAGCTGAGAGAATGTCTCTGTTATGGTTAGTCATGTTGAAAAAATAACTATGGCTTTGTTTCACTGACTCCTTACTTTCTAAGTTTTGGTAAGGAATGGGAGTACCTCCGACTGGCACTTGTGCCAGTGGCACATAAAAAGCACTATCTGAATGTGATTGATGCCAGGCCTGCTTGATTTGCGCCTGTGCCAGTGGTACATAAAAAGCACCCATTACACTCTTGGAGTGGTTGGCATTAGAAAGGGCATCCAGCTGTAGAAATATGGCCAGATCAGATTGGAGCTTGGTGCAGCCACTGGCTCTCCAGACCTCAGTCAAACCGTCCAACCCATGCCAGCATGGAAAACAGACGTTAAACGATGATGATGATGATGAGTAATAAAGAAACTTTCAATACGATTATCATTATTATTATTTTATCGATTAAATGCTCCATTTTTAAAGTATTCATATCTCCACATAAGAAGCATCCATGCTGGTGCCACATAAAAAGCACCCAGTACACACTCTACAAAGCTGTTAGCATTAGGAAGGGGGGACGGGGGGCATCCAACCATAGGAACCCTACCAGAACAGACAATTGGTGCCTGACGCAGCTCTCCAGTTTGCCTGCTCCTGTTGAACCATCCAACCCAGGCCAGCATGGAAAATGGACATTAAATGACAATGGAGCAGCAATGGTGACAGCGTCGACAACAACAATGATAACAATTGCAACAGTGACAACAACAATAACAACAACAATTTGACCAGTTTGGTCCCTGACAATCATCAGATGTCTTTCTTCAGCCTCTGTATATTGTACCTGAATGGATCCAAACTAAGGATCATGATATTATTCAGAATGACTCGCATTTAAAATATTTAGAATGGTTTAGGAAGGGCATCCAGCTGTAGAAACTCTGCCAAATCAGCCTGGTGTAGCCATCTGGTTCGCCAGTCCCCAGTCAAATCGTCCAACCCATGCTAGCATGGAAAGCAGACGTTAAATGATGATGATGATGTTTACCGTTTTTAAACAACAAACTCTTTCAACATTTACATTTTAAGATAATGTAAAATGGAAATAAATTTAGACTGAAAATCTAAAATATTAAAAGATTTGTTAATGTTAGTTGTACCATGGTCATCTTTTCTTTAATGCATTATGGATCCATATTTTGATTAATATTAGCATTTTGGTCACTCATTTCAAGTTCCTGTCTGTCAACCAAAGCCAACATTCTTCACTTCCAACATTCTCAGTTTGTTGCATGAATTGGCCATTTCTTTCCATTTTCTTGTTCTGCTGTTCTTCATTTTCTCTTTGCCTTTTCCTCCTGTTTCAGTCACTTGAATCATGCAACTGCTTCACACTGATTAGGTACATAACAGACCGATCATGTGAAACCATTGTGGTTCAGTCGTGATGTATGACCAGTTACCTAATAGTTTAGTTTTGAATCACTGCTACACTGTTTATTTAACCATTTTAAAAATTATGAGGTTGTATTTGAGCAAGATTTGGCAGCAATTTGTAGTGACCCATGACGGTCAAGCAGGAAAGCAAAATGAAAAAGGGATCTAACGAGAGTAATCTCCCTCTACCTTCTCGAAAACTCTCGAATATTCTAGAAGCTTTCAATTAACTTCCGGATGACATGGAAGTCAGAGACTTCCAGTTCATCCCTTATATAAAGCAGACACGTTTCTAATTTCACGCCTTTTGCCTGTCAGTTCCTAGGCGTATGCATGGAGCCACACCACCGCATGAGCGCCTATCCTCCTCATTTGCTTTGAGACATGTGATTGCAAAGTATGTTCATGTAATATGTTACAAGCCTTTTCTTTCAAACCATTCTCATATGTTAACTCATTACATCCAGTAATAAATATGTTATGACTTATTATGAACATCTCACAAGTTCTTATTTTTCTTGACATTTTACATTCAAGATGGTGACCCTTCTTTCTCGCATGCAGTTGTAAAATTGTTGGTTGTCACATTCTGACATCACAACAAATTCATTGCAGGTTGAGCAATTACATAGAAACTTCTTCGTTTTAGTCATTGACCTTATTTTAGTCATTGTTGCTGCTGTTGTTGTTTAACACAAGGTTAGTCCTGATTGAGCAGAACTATACCCAAAGGTATTCTAGCCATGACCATCCCATCTTTTTCCTATGTACAACAAACCCAGGACTACATCATTCTGTATGTCTTTTGGGTGTGATCTGAAAGAGATTTAACTGTGATTTCTAGCAGGTCGAGTGGCCATATAGAGCCTCTTGTTGGCTCAGCTCATTTTAGTTGTTTATGAAAATAAGCAGCCTTCTGCACAGCATCAGGACAAATCACGTCTTTCCAGCATGAAAACTACAAAAGAGAAGAGGAAGAAACAGTGAAGGGCCATGGTGAGATTTTATCATAGAAACATGAAGGACCAAACTCTACAGCCTCCATTTAGGCACCTGTTGAAGAGTGTTCGGCAGATTCTTGTGATTGTTCATCATCATTGTCACAATCATCGTCATCATCATCATCATCAGCATCATTTACCATCCTGGCATGGGTTGGATAGTTTGACAGGAGCCAGCAAGACAGACGACTGAGCCAAGCTCAAATGTTTGCTTTGACATGGTTGGGGTCTACTGCTGGATACTCTTTTTAATGGTGACCAATTCATGAGTGTACCGGGTGTCTTCTATATGGCACTGATAAATATACCTATGAGAGGGGGGAGTAGAGAGAGAGAGAGAGAGTCAGATAGATAGGCACAGACAGACTTGTTCACTTAATTTCCATGTCGAGTACATTGGAACCACAGTGAAATATCCGGGGTCAGTTTGGCTTAAATATAATTCCGTGACACCTGAGTGTCTGTTAAGACACATATTGCTATCATGAGATTTAAAATTTAGGATATTTACTCCTTATTTCAATGATGGTTACTAGTTGAGCATAACTTTTGATTAATATCACATCTGTGAAACCAGATTCATTAAAGTCTTTCAAGGAATCTCTCTGTGATCAGTCACTATACCAGAAAGGACATGCAAATATTTGTCAAATAACTACATAAGCCTACCACCTTATAAAGGATGGTCATGGTCAGAATGTCTTTGGTCATAATTCTGCTCAGACAGAGCTGACACCACAAGATTCGTTTTTAATCCATAGAAGACATGTGACAATTCATAGACACCCCCCTCGTAATAAGTTATCAGTTAACAATTGATTACTTTTGTAAAATAAAATGAGTCTCTGTGCTGTGAAAAGAGTTGAGTTACGACGCTTCGGATAAAAACACTTCTTCGACTATTTTCTAAGTATTTGGACGTCATTGTTCAGCTTCAGGTCAGGGCTGTAACTGAGCAAGCCAGTCATTAAAGTCGTCCCTGCCATGACCACATCATATTTGTCTTGATAGTGTAGCGGGTGTTTATAGTATTACATTATCAGATGTCTCTTTCCTGACGAACACGCGACTTTGGAAGTAAGAGGAGGTCAAAACAGTCGATGAGATAAGAGATGATTGGAGAAAGATTAATAGTTCGATAAAACTGACGAGCACATGATACAGAAAAAAAAACCATATAATTTTATAATACATAATCTAAATTTATCGTTAGAAACATTTTCATCCTTTGGGAAATATTGCGAGATACGAAACTAGGAACAAAACCCCTGACTTTACATAACTTTATGACGACGGTGAGGTTGTTCTTTCATTTCTTCTTGTTTTCGTTTCCAACTTTTCGTTTTATCTTCGTCTCTTTCTCATTTTTCTTTATTATTTTACTCGCTAAATATTTTTATTTCACTTTACAATTTAAAAAAAAGTATCTGTATATAATTGCTTATAAATATTAATTGGTTTTCGCTATTTTCCTGTTTGGTTGCATTTTACAAATTGAAAGTGAAAATAATCACATTTCTCTTTTGCGTGTGTGTAGATGTGAGCGTATACACGCGCGCGCGTGTATATATATATATATATATATATATCTATGTGTGTGTGTGCGTGTGTGTACATATATACATACATATATATATATATACGTATATACGCGCACGTGTCTATTAATCATCCATTGTATTTTCTTCTTAATTGGAATCTCCTTCTGCCCGAACCACACACTCCCTTCATCATTTGGTCTGTTTCCTTTTATATTCCTTACAACCCGGCAGTGTTGTCGTCTCTCTACGGTTGTTGTTTGATCACAGGTCGTCCTTGATCGTGCAGTCCTATCGTCACAACCCATCTAGCCATTTTCTAAGATCGTATCTCGGTGATTTGAGGAAGATTTGGTTCCTATTTTTAACAGGTCCAACAACCATGTCGATTCACTCTTATTCATTCCTTTTGTTTGTTCTCTTTCTGCCGGTAATGGTTTGTTTTTGTACACACATCATCGAGAGTGTGATGTGACACAAGTAAAGATATTAATTCCTCCTAGGTATGGTAAAATCACATTTAAAACGTGGTTATCAGCTTACATTGAGCATACCATTCTAGCCACGACCATCTCGTCTTAATAGAAAACATAACGCCACATTATCCATTGTGCAGTTATTTATTTTTTCCTTTGTTATAAATAAATTTACAGTGTGATTTGATAGAAATTTGTCTAGTTTTTAGCAAGTCGAATGATCTCGCTAAAGTTCCCTCCCCCAGTTAGAAGCGGGTGTAAAAACTAGTTCAGCGTTCATCATTTCAACACGTCCATACCTTAAGTCGAAGTGGCATTGTACCAGTGACCATTTCGGAGAAGTGCCAAAATGAGCCAAAGGAAATAATTCTATAAGACCTTCCAAACTATAAATCTGGATAAATTTAGAACTTCTAATTCCTTGAAATTATCTCACCTGGTCTGTTGACCATTGCCACTAGGTTTTACTTTTCCCTTCTTCTTCTGTTGACTATTGCCACTAGGTTTTTCTTTTCCCTTCAGTTAATTATGTTTATTTGGTTATTGCGTTTCACTGCATCATCTCTTAGTTAATCAAAATTCATGACATTGACGCATTTGAATTACTTCCTTTGCTTCATTTTATTTTTAAACCATGTATAAAGTAAACCGTTATGATTCCATGCATTAAAGAAATATTAGATCGACGCCTGTACTCGACTGATACATTTATTTTATTAATCCCGGAAGAATGAAAGGAAAGATTGATCTGAGTAACTTTTGATCATCTCAGAATTTTGTAAAAATTTATGTCAGCTAATCAAACAGTCTTGAGTAGATTCTACTTTACTGATGAAGTCTAACAGACTAAAACGTATCCATAGTTGTCTCCCCTTGGTGGCAAAGCTCTGTTCCTTCTCACAAGCAAACAAGTTACCATAATTTACTAATGTATAAGTCACACTCAAGTATAAGCTGCATCCCTAGTTTGACATTAAATCATGGTGCAAATCTTTTTTCCTTCATAGTTTTGCTGTTTTGAATCAGTGCGTGACCCTTCCATTCTTCATGTGGGTTGCTGCTGAAGGAATTACCATTCTGTATGGCTGGAATAGGTTAAAGATTCTCTGTGTATGTGATATTTTTACATTTTGAAATTTCTCGCCCTATATTCTTTGACAGTCTCTAACCAGTATCCATTAATGAATTGAGAATTTTTCCACACTTCATAGCAGACAATAATGTCAAGAAATAGACAAAAGTAATTGTAACAATATATGTGTGTGTATGTCTTTTTAAATTGCTAAAAAAAAACTCCTTCAGAATATAATTGTTTCAATTTTTCCATTTTCTCTCATATCAAGTCACTTGCTAAACAAATACAACTCTGATATATTTTGAAATTTAATGACATATAATGGTCAGTTTTCAATGATTTGATGAAAAATTCTATAGAATGGAAAACAGCACTTTCTTAGATACTTTATTCCCTGGGTTTTTATCCAGTCTTTAAATTGATGGTTGTTCTTGAGCTGACTGATAACAAAAAGGGGAAAAAACAAATATTGCAATTAATTTTCTTTCCTGCATTAATGTAGTTTGGAATGGCATGAACATCACCATTTACGTTTTTATTTTTGCTTCTGGTTATTTAATGTGATTGAAATCTATTACATTGTGAATGATAGATTCCTGTGGTGTAAAATATCTGTGATGCTGTGGAAAGAGAATTACAAAATATGTGTTTACAATAGAGAGAGAGAAAAATTCAATGTGCACACACTCATACGCAGATGGCAACTAGCTGTGTGTGTAAGAGAGAGAAAGTAGAGGAAGGGTGTGTGTATATGTGCACCTGCCATTAGTGTTTATATTTGTGTGAGTATATTGTGTATCTATGCAAATAAATACAAAGATTTTCCAACTTTCTTTTATGTTCATAAATTTATTCCAAAATTTCTTCATAAAATATGTATAATACGGTGGTGCATCAGCATGGCCGCAGCTCTGAGCTGAAACTTTGAAAAAAAAAAAAAAAAAAATAGTATTTGCTGGATACAGTTGTTATCAACTATACGATATCAAGTAGTTCTTGAATTATTTTATTAGCGAAATAGAGTTTGATGTGTTACAGCAGACAATGATCAGAGAGCATGACAGCAAGAATTGCGTCAAGAGAAGCAGAGAAGATAAAGGGAAATATAAGAGAAAGGGTAAAGAGAAGAAATAAGAATTAGGGATAAGGGGAGGGGAATCAGGAAGGCTGGCAAGTGATAACTCAGGATGAAGGGAATGACATTAGTGCAGGAAATAGGGCCAGAAAGTGTCATATGATGAAGACAGAGTTGAAGTTAATTTGGGGGGAAAAAATGAGATTTATTAATCAAGAAAGAAAGCAAAATATGAATGATGATGATGATGATAGGCAAAAATATTTTGCAGAAGCCAGGATGAGAAAGCAGGCAAGAATAGGAAAGATGACCAAAGAAAAGGAACTAGATCTCCTAAATATTAATCAAAGGATTAAGAAAGAAGTGATAGGATATTATTACCATGTAGGGGACATTTATGGCTGACACTGGGCTGTGGAATTTCCACTGTATCTTACAACAAATTGCAGATATTTATTTCTTTATTGCTCACAAGGGGCTAAATACAGAGGGGACAAACAAGGACAAACAAAGGGATTAAGTTGATTGCATCGACCCCAGTGCTTAACTAGTACTTATTTAATCAACCCCAAAAGGATGAAAGGCAAGGATGACATTGGTGGAATTTGAACTCAGGGAGTAAAGACGGACGAAATGCCGCTAAGCATTTTGGTTGACTTGCTAATGACTCTGCCAGCATGCCACCTTGAATGGTACACAAATATTTATTTTTTTATTGCCCACAAGGGGCTAAACATAGAGGGGACAAACAAGGGGATTAAGTCGATTACATTGACCCCTGTGCGTAACTAGTACGTAATTTATCGACCCCAAAAGGATGAAAGGCAAAGTCGACCTCAGCGGAATTTGAACTCAGAACATAACGGCAGACGAAATACCGCTAAGCATTTCGCCCAGCGTGCTAACGATTCTACCAGCCCACCGCCTTAATTGCAGATATTGTTAATGTGTGTGTGTTAAGAGGAAGTTAAGTTTGGCTGATCTTTGATATTCAGGTACATGCTTCTGTGGGACTGACAATAAAACCCAAAGAATCCAGGAAAAACAAAGATTGTCTGCTACAGTTTTCCCAGACCGAAACCAAAGATTGCTTAAGTTTTATAAATATTGAATTGGAGCTTTGATGTTTTGTTTACCATTTCCATTGTTATTTTTTTCTTTCAGACTTTCCTGAGCAACCATGGTAATGTTCAAGACATTTCTACTGACTCTGCTTCCATTGCTGCTAATGTGTACCATTGTTCACATTGGATTCTTTGACAATGTTCCAATGGAGCTTGGAAATAAATATTATGCTGAAATTCCAAGTATGTTAATCTTTGTCCCTAACTGGATGACAATGCCATTTAACACCTTGGTTAACTTTGGTTATGCCATTGTTGGCGCCATGTGGCTGGCAATAACATCAAATTACATTGATTGCAACGTCTTTACCGAAACGCAGTCATTTCTTTTCTATATATTTAACTGGATGGCACTGTTTTATTCTCCCATACAGTTACTAAGAATTCTCACTCAGATACATGCTTTTGCTGTTTTGGATCAGTGGGTGACCCTTCCATTCTTCATGTGGGTTGTTGTTGAAGGAATTACCATTCTATATGGCTGGAATTGGTCAAAGGCTCTCTGTCTTTGTACACTTTCCATTTTGAGTTACTTCTTAGTTCTTCTACCAATTCCTGGATTTGAGATCTCTCTTATTTTGCACATTGCCGCTGCACTTCATGTTGCCAGACTTTTGTACAACAAATTTCCAAATGAAAAATCAAAGAATTTCTTCATAAAAGCTTTCATTTCTTGTTTAGGATTTATATTTTTGAAATTGCTTGACCTCCATTTGGGGAATTTACATTTAGCTTTCAAATATCTCTCTGGCCATTTCTTGTCCAAGATCTGTGATATTCTTCAAATTCACTACGTCAATCTGTTTGTGCTAAACATAGTTCTCAGACAGAACAAAGATGCCAAAAAGAAAGCTGAATAATAAGTTTTTATTTTATTTTGCGAAACCAGTGGAAATGATTACATTAATTAAAATAATCATGATTAAGATTTCTTAATGACATATGAAACCCAGCCCTACAACTTCAGGAGACAGTGTCCACAATGAAATGCCACACCATGGGGCATGAATCTTCTTCCAAGTTTGGTTTTTTAAACATTTGTTCATTATTAAAACGCAATATATAAATTACACAAATGAATTTAAAATTTTGATAAAATGACTTTTTGACTATTTTCATCAATTATAATCGATGAACTAAATCTTTTAATTAATGGACCTGATTATATCATTGGCTGTGTTTTATGATTTTCAATCATGTACCTGACATTTTCTCCCTCCATTTTTCACTTTTTTGTTGCACTACACCCCCAAACCTCGTCCTCTCTAAGAGTTTAGAGACAATTATTCATGCTGAATATCTTAGCAAATTTTATCCCCCCCCCCCCCGATATTATTTGTACCTTTTGTTTATACCCTGCTCCCTGAAAGACAATAAAATATACATCCCGTTGAAATTATTTCTGAGAATTATTTTATAATTTCTGAAAAGATTTTGATATTTTTGTAACCATTTAATTTAATTTATTATTTAATGTTTTAATTATCAAAATAAAAATTGTCTACTTAATATCAAATGTTATTTATTGGCGTGCAAAAGACCAGCTCACCCAGATGGACTGCTTGGAATATTTAGTCAGCACCATGCTCATCCCTTACACTGTTGTCAATTCCAATAAAAGATATTCCAGCAATATGATGTGTTTTTCACATTTTCTAACCGGGAAAACAATTTCATAAAAATTGAAAGTTTAATACTATATGCTCGTACACATAATTTTAAATGTAAAAAGTGTGTCATCTTCAATAGAATTTCTTAATTTGTCGAACATGTGTATTTTAGCTAACATTTTAATTGCCAGCATCAGTACCCGACACACATTTAAGATATGGTACGGGAGGGTAGAGTATTAAGATATTCTAAATGAGGAGGGTGTTTGATGTGGAAGGAGAAGTAGCTAAAGGGGGTCGATAGTTGAAAAAGTTTGGTGACCCCTGCTGTAGACCAATGGTTTTCAACCAGTGTCCATATGACCCATGGGGGTCCATGTAGAGAAGAAATTCCAGGTATAGAAGCTAAACCTAGAATTCAGAACCCTCAAGGCAAACTTAGCAAAGACTAGATGCCTTTTCAGAAAATAGTTAATGATGCAAATTTCTGTTCAGCCAATCTGCATATTAGTTGATTACCAAAATGAACCAACTTCATTGAATTAAGCTCTAAAATATTATGAAGAAAACTGTATACATTATATTTATACATTCATGTATGGTCAATCATGGAGAGATCTTCACTGTGATAATAGTCTACTTCAGAGTTCAGCACATCTCCTCCCAATATTGGCATTCATTGTGTACTTCTTTGGTTGTTGTTTTTATTACTTTACATTTTTGCACTCTTGGTCATGTGCTTTTTACTTTGTCAATAAAATTTACAAAACCTAGTAGAATCTTGTGGATTTGCTAATCTAGGATGTTTAATTAGCTTCACTAATTAATTGGAGGGTATATGCTGGACTATGAATGATGTTAACAAACTGTAGTGTGTGTTTCTGTGTCATTATGCTTTATCAACCATAGATACTGATTCTGTCTTTCACAGCCCACTAAGAACTGCCATTCTTATATTACAACAGCAATTAATAAATCTACTGGTGTGTACAAAGCTTTGTCAAGCTGGAATGAATTAAATAAAGGCACAAACCAAGCAGAAGTAAAGCAATAACAAACAATCCATGTTAATCTGATTATTTAATACAGAAAGTAAAAGATACAGCATACTCACACACACACACACATTTACACACATACACACACAATACTTTATTACAAGTTGATAAAAAATATTGCACAAGATATAACTGGATATCAAAAATAACAATAGACAATAGTTAAATCACTTTGGATCTTCACAGACATGAAGGCTGACTTGCAGACGTAAGATTTAATGTTTTGTAAATAGAAAATGTGAGTTTGTGTGTAAGGGGATAAGTCTTTTAGTTTTGCATCCATTTTCTTACACTTGCAATACTGCAAAGGGGGTTTGTTTTTGATTTTCTTCTTTGTTAATTAATTAATTTTTATTTTTGTTTATTTGTGGTTTTCAAAATTTGGACAGTTGGACATTTCAATATTGTTAGTGCCAATAGATTTATAAGGTATTTTGGTTGTTCCTTATAACTACTAAAAGTGAGGCAGAGAGATTAGAGCACAACTCATTAACCCATATGGAGTGATGCCTATTGCCATAACTTCACAGCCATGTTACATTATATATACTCGTGTGTGCGTGTGTGTATATTCCAACCAACATTGTTTGGATTCATCATGGTCAAGGTATTACCTTACCTGTTTATGCTTGTTTAAAAATCTACCTGAAGACAGTGGATTATGATGTAATCAATGAACACATCAATTCTACCAAAACAGCTATCATAAACTTAAACCCCATTTCTGTCCTTGTTTATACTTATGCCACACCTAGAGCCAATCCTGAGTTGGATCTATGGTTTAAATTGGATTTGGTACTTACATATCTACAGTGCCCTACCAACACTTAAAACCTTCATGATTGTTTTACCTCAATGTGTGACACCTATGTTATTGTACCTGGTCATTTCTGGTGTCCTATGTGTTGATGTATCTAGATTCTAGTGATTCTGGTAACTAATCTTTTTTCGTTCTCTCTCTCTCAATATATATATATAGATAGATATAGATATATATATACACATACATACATATTTTTCTTCATGAAAGCATATTTTGTGATATGTGGAATGGATGCCATAGAATGGTGGCCATTTCTCAAGAAGCCAAATCTGCTGCCTATTCTCAAAACCATTTCACTTTTGTTGTTAGAATCCGTGTGAAGTTGGTCAGTCATGTTATAAATTCCTGTCTTGCCTCTTGCTATATTCTAGTGATATTATGGATATGTGAAATAAAAATATAACTTTTAAATCACCGTTTACAAAGTATAGCTCAAAGTAATTTTCCCAGGTGCTGGCACGGCTGTGGGGTTAAAAGAAGCCTGTTTTGAAACCAAGAGGCACCTTGGGTTGGTGCCGTCTACTATAGCCCTTGGTAGTGAATTTGGTTGATAGAAACTGTGTGGAAGCCTGTCATATATATATATATATATATATAAATGTGTGTGTGTGTGTATATATATTTATATATATATATATATATATATATATATATATATATATACATATATACGTGTGTGTGTGTCTTTGTATTTGCAGCTCATCAAAAGAAATTAATAGGAAAAGTAGCAGACTTAAGAATAATTACTGGGATTCATTTGTTTGACCAAAGCTGTGAAGGTGGTGCCGAGCACAGTCACAGTCCAAGGAATTAATCAAGTAAAGAAGATACGATTTGCAACCCTTTCATTACCAGATTTCTCAAAGCCACATGTTGCAAGCCAAACATCTTTACCACACAGCCATCCTTTCATCTATGAGCATGTGTGTTTGTGTGTGTGTGTATATATACACACATATTCATATATATGCATGTTTGTATGTATATATATATGTGGGGAGAGAATGTTAAGTAGGTTGCTAGCTGTTGCCCCTTCTCATGTCGCATGCTATTAAAAACTGGCCAAAGAAATCACAAATGGTGAACATAAATGGACCAATGTGTTGTACAACAGCAAATGGCTAATATATCATCATCATGTTTTAATGTCCATTTTTCCATGCTAGCATGGGTCGGGTGAAATTCACCAAAGCAGATTTTCTATGGTTGGATGCTTTTCTCATCACCAACCACCACCTGTTTCCAAGTATAAATAGTAAAGGAATAGGGATTTGGAATCCAGGCAGGTACCTTATTAACACTGATATAATCCAGATCTGGCCAACCACACCATCTTGATTACACACACACACATACATATGTGTGTGTGTGTGTGTGTGTATGAGTGGTTGGTGTTAGGAAGAGCATCCAGCTGTAAAAATCCTGCCAAAACAGTCACAGAAGTCTAGTGCAGGCTTTGGCCTGGCCAGATTTTGTGGTACCATCCCACCCATGCTAGCATGGAACACAGATGTTAAATGATGATGATGATGATGTATGTATATATGTATGCATATATATACACACACACACACATATATATAAAGAGAGAAAGAGAAAGCAAAACTCTTGAATCATAAAGTTCCTATCGCCTTCACATTTTCCACCTCATTTCAAACTGATTTTTACACCATAAACAGACATTTCATCCTTTTGTTGCTGTCTTTGTTTACAGCAATTTTGAATATAACAAAGAACTTGATAAAATAACTAAAGCTGATGTTTAGAACATGAACTGATATGAGGTTTAGAGGAAGATTTTTTAGTTGAGATCACTTTTAAAACAAGAAGTTTGTGTCATATAACCAGGTACTGTCTCAGGTGGGTAGGAGTGAAAGAGTTAAAGATCTTATTATGTTTCAGATTCTCTATTCCAGTGTCCTCAATATAAAATGACTTAAATTCTTCATTTCTTAGAATTGGATATCATAAATATCGGTTTCTTCCATTGCCACAAGGCCAGACACTGGTAGGGAAATGGTCAACTGAATCTGACAGACATTCTATTTATTGACCTTGGATAGTCAAAGGACAAATTTGACCTTGATTAAATTTGAAATCGCAATGTGGCGACGTAGATCAAAATATTACAAAGTATTTTGTCTGTGATTCTAATATTTCTGCCATTTACAATCTTGTTTGAAGTTGCAATATTGATTCCCAACTTTGCCACAAGGTCAAAAATTGTGTGAGAGAGCACACCTGATTAAATCAACCCCAGTATTTTACTGGTACATATTTTATCACTCCCACCTGGAAAAGGCTAAAACCAAAGTCAACCTCAGAAATAGTTCAGCACCCCAGATACCACAATGCCTTTTATTCCGTGCTCAACTGATTCAGTTTGTATTAAACAATAGTAAACTGACAAAAAACAAAAAAGAGATGGTTAAATTAATGATAACAAAACCACTGATGTTTACATTTCAACAGAAGAAAAGATAGAAGGAAGTTTTTGCTATTATTTGTTCACCATTAAATATGCTTCATTTTCAAATTACAGAATTTCATGGCCAATAAGACGCAGGAGGGCATAGGATGCAGCCTAGCCTTGGTTATATTTTTGTAAAATAAATTACCACTAAAATAATGTTTTAGTTCCTCCACTTACCTGTATAACTTTAAGTTATTACCAGTAATTATAAGCAATTCATTGCATCCACATTCGATATAAACATACTGTAGGTGATGGTTCAGCAATAGATGGCAGCACATGTTTTGTAAACATACATACTGTTTTGGGTTAGTTTTGAGCCTACATTGAGTGCATTGGACACAGGAGGGATATTTAAGCCATTTTTGGGTAAAAAAAAAAGGGTACATCTTATAAGCCATTAAATATGGTAATTGAAGTTACAAAATTGTACATGTAGGAGAAACATGGAAATTCTCTATTAAAAATTCTTCAGACAGAGAACCAAATAATATTGGTATTATTTGATTCTCTGCCTGAAGAATTTTTAATAGGGGAAATAACTAACATGTTTCTCCTTCATGTACAATTTTGTAACTCCAATTAATTTGAAAATGAAACACGTTCAAATTTTCCAAACTCCTGTTTTGATATCATTACTTGGCAGAAAATATTTTCCAGTCCTTTCAACTCTAGTGCATACTTCACACAAATATAACATCTAAATAAGGATTTGGAATACTGAAATAAGCAAATGTGCTTCAAGAGGACATGGCTGAGATTTGAACCCCATCTACATAATATATATGTATATATATGTACAGGAGGAAAGAATAAAACATTTTTGGTATTATACAGAATAATATATTGGTAATAATAATAAAGGTTAGTCAGAAGAAATGAAGGAATTGTGTCTCTATTGCACAAACATTCTCAAGCACTAGATGAAAAATTCTTAAATTTAATAACATAAATATTCTGTTTTATTTCATTTCTTGGAAAATATGAAGACTTACTGTGCCTGCATATAAATAAGCTGAGGAACAGTCCCTTCATTTCTTCTGACTAACATTATTATTATTACACACACACACACACATATATATATATATATATATATATATGATATATTTTAATACATGTTAACTCACAAAAAGATATCTAGTGACACCGTATTTGTCCGGAATAAGAGTAACCAGTGTTAAACCCTTTAGCATTTAAACTATCCAGATCGTGCCTCTCACACCTACCCTACAATGTCATTCTAAAAATAAACAATCACATCATCAACGTCTTAAAGCTATGAGATAATGCATAAATAATTCAAAACAGTGTGAATAAATAAGCATTACATTTCACAGAGTAATTCAAATGCTAAAGGTTTAAACGTACTGCCATGAAGAGAGCAGTTCCAACACCAAGGAAATGTTTAAAAATAGCAGCTTGCTTCAACATGATAATGGCACCAAACTTAAAGGACAACAAGAAATGATGAGGTCATATGTAAAGTACACTCATATAAACTGTGACTGCTTATTGTAGGTGAAATCATAAATATTCTGACCTCCATTTTTATAATAAAGCATGGAATCAAATGAGGTGAGAGGGTAGGATTCCTGTTGTTTTTCAATGTCTATGTCATCATTGATAGGTGAGACTTGTGGACTTGGACGAAGTTGTTTCATGTTATTTATCAAGTTAGCCGTCCGTGTGCTTACCCATTCTGTGAATGTTTCTTCTTTGGGGCGTTCTTCAAGAATCTAACAAAGAAATAAATAAAAATTATAAACAGGTTCTTTTTCTTAAAAACTTTGGACAGTATTTATTTTAAACATTAATAAGTTAATGAATATTATTTGCAGCGTGGAAGATGTTTAAAAGCCATTTAAGAACACACAAAAGAAAACGTTAAATTCACTGCAACGTTTAAATAATTTTTTAATTTGTGTCAAAATATTATCGTCACTTTGAAACCATTCCCTGTTCACTAACCAAACTTCATGCTGCATCTCTGCTGCAAATTTAAATGTTGAAGTGAATCTAACAGTTTTTTGTGTGTTCATAAACGGCTTATAAACACCTCCCACACTGCAATTGTTTTTGTTTCAGCACACAATCTCAGATCGAGTCACTTGCTATGCAAGTACATCTCCATAATAAATATTATTTCTTTCATATAATTTCAAGATCAGATCTGCCAATTGGAGAGTTTGCTTTCGTTAACCCTTTTGTTACCAAAGTTCTGTTGAAATACACTGTCCATGTATCAATTAATTTTGAAAATAATGAAGAATTTATTAGAATAAATGTCATGCCACCCAACTTCTTCCCTCGGGGCCTCAGGTTGAACACTAATGGCTACTTCCATGTTCTAAGTGAGGTGGTGGAGCCTTGGATCAAGCAGGTAGCTGCAGGGAGGCTGTATGTGTGGAAGCAAGACTCTGCGTCCCGTCACACCAGCCAGAAGACCCAGGCCTGGGTCTTCGATCACACAGCACCTGCCCTTTGACCTCCCGACTCACCTGACTGCAATCCCCTTGACTTCTTTGTGTGGGATGTGGTAGGTTTTTATATGGTTTCTGTGCCCAAGGGTGATTCACAGTAGGATCGAACCTAAAACCATAAGATAACAAAGCAAGCTTTTTAGCCACCCAGCCATATACATGGGTCTTACCTGTGTAATGCAAAGTTTGAATAAGGCTGTGACTTCAGTAAGTGGAGGTTCTTGGAGCAGACAATTACGGAATGACTTTATTATACAACTGCATTCTTCAGGTTTAACCAATTGGCACAAACTAACAAGTTGCATACGTTCAACATGAGGTATTTGATATGTACGAGTTTCATTACTAACGAGCCAGCTGTAATCAACTCCTGTTTGTTGTCTGCGTTCTTCCTGCTCCATTTCCCAGTAATGTTGTTCCAAATCCTGTTAATATAAACACAAATATTCATTACATATACAAATACACACAAATATATATATATATATATATATATATATATATATATATATATATATATATATATATATAAGAGAGACGACTGCGCTGGTATGGTCATGTGGCGAGAATGGATGAGGATAGCTGTGTGAAAAAGTGCTACTCCCTAGCAGTTGAGGGAACCTGTGGAAGAGGTAGACCTAGGAAGATCTGGGATAAGGTGGTGAAACATGGCCTTCAAACATTAGGCCTCACCAAGGCATTGACTAGTGACCAAGACCTTTGGAAATATGCTGTGCATGAAAAGATCCGGCAAGCCAAGTGAGACCATTACCTGTGGCCTATGCCAGGGGTGTAACCAGCCCACTTATGCGTACTTTTCCTTCACTGGACACTAAACTCTGCTTGCGAAGACCTGTGAAATCGAAGGCAAGTGAAATCAAAATCAAATCAAATTCACAAATCTGATGACTGGCACCCATGCCAGTAGAGCGCTAACAGCACCATCCGACCAGGATCACTGCCAGAGCAGCTGACTGGCTTCCGTGCCTGTGGCACATAAAAAGCACCATTCAAACGTGTTCGTTACCAGCGTTGCCTTACTGGCACGTGAAAAAACAATCGAGCGAGGTCGTTGCCAGTGCTGCTGGACTGGCTCCCATGCAGGTGACATGTAAAAAACACCACTTAAGTGTGGCCGTTGCCAGTACCGCCTGACTGATTCTCGTGCCAGTGGCATGTATAAAAGCATCCACTACACTCTCAGAGTGGTTGGCGTTAGGAAGGGCATCCAGCTGTAGAAACTCTGCCAGATCAGATTGGAGCCTAGTGCAGCCATCTGGTTCGCCAGTCCCCAGTTAAACTGTTCAACCCATGGAAAGCAGATGATGATGATGATGATGATGATGATATTTACAAACCATCCATCCTCCGACTAACATGGAATATAAACATCTTATGGTAGAATAAACTTGTAACATATTGTTCTATATTTTAGAGATGAAGAATTCTGTACATTATTTACATTGGACGGATATGTGTCCTCATCTAGTTTGTTGTTATCACAACATTTTGGCTGATTTACTCTCCAGCCTTCATCAGGTGTCCTGGTAGAATTTTGAACCCAACCCTGGATTTTCATTCCTAAGGTATTTTTTTGCTGATATTATTATTATTATTATTATTATTATTATTTATTCAAGACGCTGCCTGGAATTGAACTCAGAATCTTGGAATTAGTAGCCCACACTCTTAATCATTACGCAATATGCCCGTGGGCAAATATAGCGTGAATTTTAGGGCTTATAACAACAAACAAGATGAGAACACGTATCTGTCCAGTGTAAATAATGAACTTGTCTGGCTTCCGTGGCGGTGGCACATAAAAAGCACCATTTGAGTGTGATCGTTACCAGCATTGCTTTACTGGCACGTGAACAAAACATTCGAGCGAGGTCGTTGCCAGTGCTGCCGGACTGACTCCTGTACAGGTGGCACATAAAAAACACCATTTGAGCGTGGCCGTTGTCAGTACCGCTAGACTGGCCTACGTGCCGGTGGCATGTAAAAGCACCCACTACACTCTCTGAGTGGTTGGCGTTAGGAAGGGCATCCAGCTGTAGAAACTCTGCCAAATCAGATTGGAGCCTGGTGCAGCCATCTGGTTTGCCAGTCCTCAGTCAAATCGTCCAACCCATGCTAGCATGGAAAGTGGACCTTAAACGATGGTGATGATGATGATGATGGTAATGATGAATCAAGAAATTGGAGAGATTTAACATATTAATTTACTGCTCGTTATTCTTGGAATAAAATTTAATAGGTTCTTACGCGATGGAAGGTTTTAATTTAGATGTGAACATTTCAAAATGGTCAGTTTTAATCAAAGAACATAAAGGTAGTTGAGCAGAATGTGAGCCTACTCACCCTTAGTTGGGTTTCCAACTCCAAAATTAGGGAATCTGTAACAACTAACTGCCAGTCTTTTTCAAGTGGGCCCCTTGTAGAATCCCCAGGCATCCAAGACTTGAGCCATGATCGAATCCCTGACATAGACATTCTAAAAAAAAAGAAAAGAAAAAATAAAGAAAATTAACACACATCTTTCGGTTTGATAATTCTCTTAATGCCACATAACACAATGAATTTCGAGCGAGGGTTATCTATGAGCAGTTTTCAGTTAAACCTTATTAGTCAAATATTTGTTTTTCACTTCTTAACGATTTTAGATGTCGTCACCAGTTGTGTTCATAACAATAAATACAAACCTTCAAATGGCTGTTATAAAGGAACATCGTGGTTTTCCAACGTTATTCGCCATCATGAAACTTTTACTAACATCTAACTGGTGATAATCACCTTAAGGGGTAGGCAAAGTGATCACTATTGACCCCAGGAGGTGTCTATGTGGTCGATAAGTTATCGACGATTTCATGATATACAAGAAGTTTGTCAACCCCTGTTTTGAGTATTGTTGACTACGTACAAGCATGCAAAACGCATGAAACATCAGAATAACATTAACAGGGCAACGATATTACAGATCCGATGGACACAGAGTGCGGCTGTTGATCGGATACGTATTTACATAATAATAATAATAATAATACAAACAGAAATGAGTAAATTCTGGGAAGTACACCCGCACGAGTTTCACTAAGAAAAAAAAAGCTTCGGACTTTTTAATTTACCCATAAATGAATATATATTATTAAATATATAATCTTTAATGCACAACTTTGATATTTCCTAGCAAGGATTAAAAACAAAACAGAAAAACATTCTTAGAGAAGAATTAAGGAAACTGTTGATATTTTATAAATGACTAAGATTCGTGTAAACAGTATACAAACATCTTTTTTTTATGCAATGAATGGATTAATGCTTCATAATATCAGAATTATTTTTGCAGAAAAGAAGAAAATGAACATACACAACAATATTTAAAACTATTATTTTTTATCTATTTAAAACGAGTTTTCCTTTATCGTAATAAGGAGGAAGTCGTTTTCGATAAGGATAAATAATTTTAAATGTCAAGACTTTGTTTTCCGAAGTAAATTTTGGGGCTTAGAACCGAAAAATACTGATAATTTTAGATAAGGAAAGACGGTAAATGAGTTTTATTTTCAGGACAGAGTTAAAAATGGGTTGATTTTTAAGGTAAGAAATTTTTTTAAATGAGTCAATTTTTAAAGATATTAAGATCTGTAGTCGAAACAAGAAATGACAATATTTGTTTAAAAAACATTGTTGCATTCATCGTATAAAAGCAACAAACAAAATAATTACTACATCAAGATCTGCTATTATGTAAATGATACATGAAATAAATTCACTTAATAGATTTAAATATTGTTGCAATAATAATAATAGTAAATGCAACAAAACAATAAATCAAATGTGACAGTATGTGTGGTGTCTATATATATATATATATATATATATATATATATATATATATATAATGTCAGTGCTATTAGAATAATCGTCATCGTTGAAAAACCTAAAAGAAAAGATGTTTTCGAGTTTGCTTACCGGTCATATACCAGCGACCCTGTTATCTCAACAATGTTGTTAAACAACGCATCTGTTGACAATTAGTAAATACGAAACTAAATCCAATTAGTAGTAAATGCAGACATCTAAACAGCAATATAATAACCCTTTCCTTAGTGACGACTGCTTTAATAAATTTCTTTTTAATTATAAAATAAAACCCGGTTTATCATACCCATGATATATCATCTCTCTATCTTTCAAATATAACGAGTAATTGTAATTATTGTTTAACCCTAGGTCCGTCCTGATCGAGAATACCATGATCAAAATATACGTCAGAGCTGACGATACCGTCTTTTCATGTGTATCTCAGATTACATTACCTAATGTGTCCTTCGTTATTTTAAAACGGTAGTATGTCCTTTATGGAAGGTTTAGCTGTTGTTTCTAACATGATGACTCTATAGAGAGACTCGTTGGCTCCTATAATGGATGTTGATACCAGAGATATTAAATTCAGGTGTTAGATAGAGGTGAAACTTGAAAAGCTTCTGAATATTCTAGAAAAATGTTACCGATGAAGAAAGTGGCACTAAATTTCAAGACTATTCACGTCATTAATATATTTTCATTTTTGTTATAGTTTATTTATATTTACGAAAAAATATACGAAAATTGTGTCAATTCGCAAATATTTGAAAATAAAAAAAGCCTACTCTATTTTTCAATATTATCTTTGTGTGTTCCACCCGAAGTCGACTTTACCTTTCATCCTTTCGGGGTCGATAAATCAAGTACCAGTTAGGTAATGGGGTCAATGTAATCGACTACTCCCCTTCCCAAAATTGCAGGCCTTGTGCCTATAGTAGAAAGGATTATCTTTGCGTGTGCGTGTGCGTGCGGCCGCGCGTGTATGTATGTATGCAATGAATGCATGCGAGTGTGTGCGTATAAGTGCGTGTGCGTGTGTGTAAATGTAAATTAGATTGCTAATGAACAGAAACTATAATATAACTTAAGATTAGTTGAGAAGCTGCTAGAAATCAGATATTCAAACTGAGATAAATTTAATGATACTATTAAAGGTTTTATAAATAATTAATGTTTTGTATAGACATTACCTGGGAGAATAGTATCTCACGGAACGATCGACCTAAAAGATGCAGATTGCTGATGAGAGAGAAGTTATTCTTTAAAGATATCTGCCTCGTACCATCATTGAAAAGTAACAGACGACAAGCTGCCAATTGTTGACGATAATGAGTGGGAGTGGTATGCACAAGATGATATTTCGTTGTCACTGAGATAAAAGTAGTTATCTGACTTATTTATTCAACAAGCAGAATTGCTGATAAAAGCAAGGACGTAAGATGATTAAATGTAGTGTGCACTCCGCCGACTTTGTTTCCTCTTAACTTTAAAAAAAAATGGATATTTTTAATATAAAATTTTCTATTCAGATGGCATAAATTCCGATTATATCGGAATTTGTTGTGGAAATTGTTTTCTGAGGCCTGGAAGAGAAGTTTCGAAAAATTTACACGTGTTGCCTTTGTTTCCTCATAACTTTCAGAAAACTGGGTATCCTTTATGAAATTTTCAACAATTACCTTTCAGAGTGTGTAGATTACGATTATATCGGAAGTTAATATTAAAAGGATAATAATAATAATTGTTGGGCGTGCACACATTCATACTGACAAACATCACATATGAATGAAACTTGAAATTTCGAAAAAAAATTGTTATGCGTCAGTATTTATGAGTATATGCCCATCGTTTTTTCTTTTTTTTTTTCCCACATCAAATTCTGGTATAATCGTAATCTATACAACTTGAAAGACATTTGTGGAAAATTTCATTTAAAAAATACCCAATTTTCTGAAAGTTATGAGGAAACAAAGCCGACTCCTATGAATTTTCCGAAATTTCTTTTCCCACTCCTGGAAAAATCTTTTCCAACAAATTCTGATATAAACGGAATCTATACCATCTAAAGCATAATTGTAAAAATTTTATTTAAAAAATTCAATTTTTCAGAAAGTTATGAGGAAACAAAGTTGTGTAGGTATGCCTGAATGTAACTATATTTCCTTTAAATTATGCTATGTTTTGTAACTATATTTCTTTATGACACTATATTTTCTTAAAATCAAAAAAAAAAACTTGATGCTGTGAGCCTAATTGTTTAATTACCATATTTACTCATTTATCAGGTGCACTTGTGTATAAATCACACCTCCAATTTGGTGTTCAAGCTTGGAAGATAATTTTTTTCCTGTCACAGTTTTAGCTTTGCCCCATGCATAAATCACACTCCAGTTCTTTTCATTTAAAAAGAAGCTTAAAATAGTGGGGGGATAAAATGCCATTATTTCAATAAATTCATGTCAAGAAGGACTGGAGAAAACAAGTGTGGAACTTAACATGTTTGGAAAGGTTTCAACTCTAAATTCATTCTTTACAGTTGCACAATATTACAAATATTTAGGGAAAGCACAATGTCATTTCAGTTTTTTTCTCCAATAAATTACTGGTAAGGCGGTGAGCTGGCAGAATTGTTAGCACGCTGGGTGAAATGCTTCGTGGCATTTCGTCTGTCTTTACGTCCTGAGTTCAAATTCCACCAAGGTTGACTATGCCTTTCATCTTTTTGGGGTCGATAAATTAAGTACCGGTTGCATACTGGGGTCGATCAAATCAACTGGCCCCCTCCCCCCAAATTTCGGACCTTGTGCCTAGAGTAGAAAAGAATCATTAGCACATTGGGCGAAATGCTTAGCGATATTTCATCTGTGTTTACGTTCTGAGTTCAAATTCCACCGAGGTCAACTTTGCTTTTCTTCCTTTCAGGGTCGATCTAATTGACTGCCCCCCTCCCCCAAAATTTCAGGCCTTGTGCCTAGATTAGAAAAGAATAAACGACTGGTATTCATTTTTTGAACAACAGGGAACTGAAAAACAAGCAGAGTTTAAAATCAAAATGTACAGGGACATCATCATCATCATCATTATCATTACCATCATTTCACATCCATATTTCTATTCTAGCTTGAGTTGGATGGTTTGACAAGACTTAATGAATCCAGGGACTGTATTGTGCGCCACTGCCTACTTTGGCATAATTTCTAATGACTGGATGCCCTTCCTAATGCCAGCCACTTTACAGCATGGATTGGATGTATTTTTCATGGCACTAGCACCAGAGAAGTTGCCATGTACCTCGTAAAACTAACATTGCCTTTGAGTGAAGCAGCTACAGTAGAGATGGAATTGGTATTTATGCTATCTTTGATATTTTACTTTAGACTGCAGCCATGCTGGAGCACCACCTTGGATAAATCTTTATTAAGCCTGGTACTTATTCTATCAGTCTCTTCTGCTAAACTGTTAAGTTACAGAGCCACAAACACATCAACACCAGTTGTCAAACAGTGTTGGGGAGGAGATAAACACACACACACACACACACACACACACACTCACACACACTCACACACATACACATGCACACTCACACTTATACAGAGACTTCTCAAAATGAAGTAGACACCCTTCATTCTACTTTTGTCCTAACATATTTAGGAAAAAATCTATGAAAATGCTTTGGACAGGCAAAGGGTTAAGAATGAAATGTTCTGTTCACAGACATAACATGGTGCCAAATGCAAGATACAAACCATTTTATATAAAGTATTTTAATTGGCCATTACATAGAATTTCCTTGGAAAATGATTCTGTGTATAATATTACAAACATCAAAGTAGAATGTAATTATTTCCAAAGAAATTGGTTTTAAATTTTGGCACAAGGCCAGCAATTTTTTGCAGAGGTGCTAAGTTGGTTACATCGATCTCAGTGTTCAGCTGGTACTTATTTTATTGACCCCAAAAGGATGAAAGACAGAGTGGACTTTTGCAGGATTTGAACTCAGAATGTAAAGATGGATGAAATGCTGCTAAGCATTTCGTCTGGTGTGTGAGCAATTCTGCTAGGTCACTGTTTTATTATTTCTATAGACATTGAGGGAATAGTACTCTAGTAATAAAAACCATGGCAGTACCACTTTCATGTGTTTATGCAGCACAGCACTGTTGTTCTTTGTATAGGAAGCTAATCTCTTTGTTACAAAAATAAAAACAAGCAAAAAAGCAAAACGATAATTCCTCTAATTTCTTTGTCTGACTCCATGCTCTAGATTCTGTTGTATTATTGTATCATCTTTCATAATTAATTAAGTTACCATGGAAGTAGATTGTATTTACTACATCAAACAAACCATCTTAGCAATAAGCCATTATATTTGGTCTATTGTAACACACTGTCTCCTCAAATGATATACTTAAAATGGTCTTTCATTCTGCACAAAGATTCTTCCTCCACCTACCCCCATCATTACACTGCATGTCAACTATTGATTTTATTCACTGCTTCTTTCTGCAATGGCTTAAGCAGAGCCATTTTTCCTGATGCTTTTAGAATAACAGGATATAAATTGCATCTTAGTTTTGCAAATTGTCATTTCTAGGTCTCTTGACTGAGATTCATTCATTCAGTTTTCAAAATTTCTCCACTGAATCTGAAACATTTTGACAATTCATTTAACAATTTGCCATTTCATTTTGTAATTCTTTCTCTAGTGAGCATGGGGGGGGGGGGGGGGGGGCACGTTGTGACTGAAAATAACAAGTTCCTATATTAAGAGATGGTAACATATTAAGTATAATACATAGATGGTTGTTTTAATTAAATGCTGCTTCAATTGCATACAATTAATATTTTTTCAGCCCATTGGCTATTTGCAATATCAGTGAAAGCATTATTCACTATTTCCTATATATTGGAGGCAAAAGCTTTTGTTCAGACATGTAACTATGGGTTCACACCATTGGCAAGGCCCAAGAAAGCCAAAATACTTCTGATGTTCTTGTTTATTGCTACCAGGATCATTCATCATCTGCCTCCAGTGTGTATAACACATACATACTGTGTCTTTAACACAACACATCTGTAAGAGATTTTCTCTCAGCCAAAAACCACAGAACCTTGCCTGTCAGCGATTATGCGTGATATCAGATGTCTGTTATGAATTATGTCTTTTGGTAGATAAATACATCCTCTAAATCAATTTTTGCTTCATTTAATAGCCCTATTAAAATTAATGTATTGGGAGATTTTTCATAAAATATAGAAAGATTCGGTGAATTTTGAGGAAAGTATAAGGTAAACAAAATACCAATATCAAAAAGGAGACAACAAAGGTAGGAAGAGGGTTCAAGTTGAACTGAAGTAAGTCTGGAAAAGGATCAAATAAAGTCTATAGAATTTTATATATCAAAATATTAAGGTACGTAAATTATGTCCAACCCATGCCAGCATGGAAAGTGGACATAGTGGCTGTGCGGTAAGAGGTTTGCTTCCCAACCACATGGTTCTGGGTTCAGTCTCACTACGTAGCACCTTGTACAAGTGTCTTCTACTATAGCCTCAAGCTGGCCAAAGCCTTGTGAGTGGATTTGGTAGATGGAAACTGAAAAGAAGCCCATCGTATACATATATATATATATATATATATATATATATATACATACATACACTCACACAGACACACATATATATGTATTTATGTGTGTGTGTCTATATCTTTGTGTGTGTTTGTCCCCACCACCATTGCTTGACAACTGATGGTGGTATGTTTATGTCCCCGTAACTTAACAGTTTGGCAAAAGTGACCGATATAATAAGTACTATGCTTACAAAGAATAACTCCTGGGGTTGATTTCTTCAACTAAAAAACACTTTAAGGCAGTGCTCCGCGTGCTACAGTCAAATGACCTTGCAACCCTCTCCAGCTGAGCACCCCTTATCTGGTGGGCTCATAGGTGCTGTTACCACATAAAAAGCACTTGTGCCAGTGCTGCATAAAAGCACCAACTACACTCTGTAAAGTGGTTGGCAATAGGAAGGGCATCTGGTCATAAAAACCATATCAAAACAGACAACTGGAGCTGGTCAGCTCCTGTTAAACCTGCCAAACCATCCAACTCTGATCTGGCAGAGTTTCTACAGCTGGATGCCCTTCCTAACGCCAACCACTCCGAGAGTGTAGTGGGTGCTTTTTACGTGCCACCGGCACGGGGCCAGTCTGGCGGTACTGGCATATATATGTATATCATCATCATCATCATCATCATCATCATCGTTTAACGTCCGCTTTCCATGCTAGCATGGGTTGGACGATTTGACTGAGGACTGGTGAAACCGGATGGCAACACCAGGCTCCAGTCTGATTTGGCAGAGTTTCTACAGCTGGATGCCCTTCCTAACGCCAACCACTCAGAGAGTGTAGTGGGTGCTTTTACGTGTCACCCGCACGAAAACGGCCACGCTCGAAATGGTGTCTTTTATGTGCCACCCGCACAAGCCAGTCCAGGGGCACTGGCAACGATCTCGCTCGAAAATCCTACAGGAGCCAGTCAGGCGGTACTGGCAACGGCCACGCTCAAAATGGTGCATCTCATGTGCCACCCGCACAAGAACCAGTCCAGGGGCACTGGCAACGATCTTACTTGGCTTGCCGGGTCTTCTCACGCACAGCCCATTTCCAAAGGTCTCGGTCCGTAGTCATCGCCTCGGTGAGGCCCAATGTACGAAGGTCTTGCCTCACCACCTCAGCCCAGGTCTTCCTGGGCCTACCTCTTCCACGGGTTCCCTCAACTGTTAGGGTGTGGCACTTTTTCACGCAGCTATCCTCCTCCATTCTCACCACATGTCCATACCAGCGCAATCGTCTCTCTTGCACGCCACAACTGATGCTTCTAATGTTCAGCTTTTCTCTCAAGATACTTACACTCTGACGGGTATTCACATTGACATATATATGTGTGTGTATGTATGTATGTATGTATGTATGTATGTATGTATGTATATATATATATATATATATATATATATATATATATATATATATATATATATATATATATATATATATATATATATATATATGTGGGTATATGTATGTATCTAATATGCATATGTCATATGTATATACAATAACAGTTTAGTATGTCTTTTCCCTTTGTTCCTAATCATTGTTACAGTGCTTTCCATGGTCTTTACAATGAAAATCCTGTAGGAATAATGTGGGACACATAGAGGAAACACTCCTTTGGGAATCAACAAGCTCTAACTTGATCCACCACCAATGCTGAATGTTTAGAAAACGGTCGATTCTTTTGTCTTTTCAACTTGGATTCAGTCATAGAATACTTCAGATTACCATTCACTATTGATACAAAGACCAAAGACAAAGATATTTCTTGCAACCATAAATGACATGAATAAAAATCGTTTTTGTATCTCCGGGATCTTTGATGTGAAATCACGAAGCAGATTTTGTTGTATCTTGGGAGGGTCACTACGCCAGTAAGAAACATACACTGGTTGTATTTCACTTCTGATTGACCTGGAGAAGTGAGAGCATGGCATTTATGAGGTTGCGAATGGTGCTGAAAGGACTCTGATGAACTTCACTTATTGATTAAATGATTGACTGAGCGATTAATCAAATAGCCAATTAGTTAACTGGTTAAATGGTTAACTAATTGACTAACAACAATAAAAGAAGTGAAACAGAATCAATGCCTGTATGTGTTTCTTATTGGCATGATGGCCCTACCAAGGCACAACAAAAATAGTTCATGTGTCTAAAATACAAGTGAAGGTGCATGGCCTGGTGGTTAGGGTGTTGCACTCCTGATTGCAAGATCATGAGTTTGATTCCCAGACCAAGGTAGTGTATTGTGTTCTTGAGCAAAACATCTTCATTCCATGTTGTTCCAGGCCACTCAACTGTAAATGGGTCCACCCTGTGATGGAATAGCTTTCTAATCAGAGGAATGCTGACCTGCTCATCTTGCCAGTGGGGGGTGGGGAGTCATTTGAAAGCTAAAACCAATGCAAAGTGTATTGTGACCAGTGATGTATAACAAGATCTGATAGTCTAGATGATACTGTGAAAATACAAGTATACACACAAATGGACTTGCTGTGTAAACATACAAATATACACATTCACTAATTGACTCATGGATGAGACAAATAAATGTCTTGTAACCAGTGGTGGACTGGGTCTAGAAATATTGGTTGCCAGGAGACTAAGGGAGCCCACCCGCAACTACAATGCTATCATTTAAGTTGTTTTTTTTTTGGTTAAAAGTATTCTTTTCAATTGTCTACAAACACAGCCAGGCTGAAATAATTAGTGCATTCTTCTAGGAGTGAATAAAAAATTCTGAAACTTGAAGGGATGGACCCCTTAGATACTAACATGGGACCACATGTACGGACTCTAATGGTGCAGGGACCCACTTGCCATCAGGGAAGCTGGTAACCTGGCCAGTCCACCGCTGCTTCTAACTACATATATACTTGACTATAAGATGCCCTCGCCTATAAGATGCACCCCCAACTTACAAGGTTCAAATCAGGAATTTTATCATTGACATGATTCTAAGTTGCAGTGACTTTTTTGATGTTGGGGAGCAAAGTTTGATTAGGAATTGTGCCAATATATATATATATATATATATATATATATATATATATATAAATAATTTAGAGAAGAACCACCGATATACAATTCAAACAATGAAGGAGATCAGACATCATAAAGAAAAACATACTCTACAAAATACTAATTTAAAAATCTATACCTAAAAGAAAAGTTTATAATCCATAAAAATCTATAAAATACGAGACTAAAAATTTAATTCAGTTTAGTAAGTTGATAAAAAAGAAAGTGAATTGTAGACTACGCGTGTTTCGTGGCCACATAATAGCAGAAAAAATCTGTACAATTCACAATAAAACAATAAATCGGTCGAGATAAATTCTACTCGGAATGAAGTCACTCTTCAGGTCTTTATAAATTCTAACAATGTATCCTACTATTTAAATAATACAAATAAAATGAAATAGAAATAAAGTAGAAATATCTGTACAAGTAGGAATGCTCTTATTAGTACAATACATAAAATGTCAAGGTTTAATAATAATAATTATCTGTCAAGTTAAAGGCATAATTCCTCTAGTAAAGAAATGCTATCTGTAGATTAAGGATAGGAATATATATAAAAAGATAATGTTATTAATTAATAAATGAATTCGAACGTTTAACAGTATTCATAAAATAAACATTTAACTTCATTCTTTGAATTGCATTTTGGTGATTCTTCTCTAAATAATTAATATATTTTTTATTATAAAATTCAATTTGGTATTACTAAATTAAATATCCTTGTAAGTTTGGATTTTGACATTCCCTAATGTTATAATATTTATATATATGTATGTATTTATGAATGTGTGTGTGTGTGTGTGTGTGTGTGTGTGTCTGTCTGTTAGTCCCCCATCATCGCTTGGCAAATGATGTCGGTGTGTTTATGTCCCTGTAACTTAGTGGTTTGGCAAAAGAGAACAATTGAATAAGTACTAGGCTTACAAAGAATAAGTCCTGGGGTTGATTTGCTCTACTAAAGGCAGTGTTCCAGCATGGCCACAGTCAAATGAGTGAAACAAATAAAATAATATATATATATGAATATATTATTGTCTTTTAACTGAATCCAACAAGTAACAAACTCACCGATTGCTGGTTCAAACCTGAACAGAAGCAAGACTGTTCTCACTTTACAAACCTGAAAGATAAATAAAAAAAAAAAAGAGAATGAAAGAAAGGAATGTTGGGATTGGTTCAGTCGTTGTAGAAGGGTTCAAGGATAGAAAGAGAGAGAAAGAGAGGAAGAAAAGAAAGAATAATTGACAAAAGAGAAATACAAACAGAGAGAGAGAGAGAGAGAGTTAATGAGGAGGAAAAGATAGAGTGGTTCAAGTAAGATAAAACAAGGTCTATAGATGAATAATAATAGGATGTTGTTAGTAATAGGATGTGTGCTAGAAATGTAATTGTACTTTGTGTGTATTGGTAACATGAAACCCAGTACAATTTGTTCGTGACTAAACTGGCAATATTATGGCGCTTGCTTGGTCAGAAGGGGGTTTCTGTTGGTCATCCTGCAGGACAAAAAACAAAGACTGTCAAAGAGTGAATGAACTCAGTAGAGTCAATGGCCATCTGATAGCTGGGAGTCAGAGACTCCTAGCGTTTGTGTAGACATCTGTCTCTAGAAGGAAAATTCTGATGTAACATCTGTGACTCTGTTTGCATCCAATGATGTGGAGTTGTTCTTCTTTTTGGGAGGATGCATATGTAGCAAGGCACAAGAAGCCAGTGCCATTTTGTATGAGATCACGCCGGTAGCCATTACCATGTCCGAGACTGAGCGAGATCTCTCCTGCAACCATTTGCCATATGCAAGACGACGGCGAGACTCTCGTCGGCAACGACTCTTTAAGCAGGAGAATTAAGACATTCTTTCTCTTTCTTCCTTCTCGCTTACGCTGAGAAACACTGCGAAACTGGCAGCTCACAGAGGATTCTTATCTCACTCTAACTTCACCTGTTATCTCCAGAGGATTACCTCACCTGTGCAGAGCTATAACGAACCACACGCTGCATGGAACATGGGCATCAAATGATGATGATGATGATGACAATTGTACTTGTATGGTCATGTGATATGTATGGTTGAAGATATCTGCCTAAAGAAGAGCTGATCTCTGAATGTGGAGAGAAAGACCCAGGAAGATGTAAGACAAAGTGCTGAGAAATGATCTTCAGACGTTGAGCGTCAGAGAGGAGATGACAAAGGTCCATGACTTTCGGTGATTTGCTGGGCTTGAAAAGACCCATCCATTTAAATAAAATCCAGGATATAAAAGCATGTCTTTTATACCCAGGCCAGCACCACCCCACCATCAAAACTCATCTCTCTCCTCAATACCTCTACCCCTTCCACCACCCATGCTCACCACTGCTTTATTCCCTCCCCCTCCATACTCCCTCACAGACTTACCTACATATTTTTGTTGAATCCCTTCCCCACAACATATACTCCTAATATCCCCTCCCTCTACCTGTGCCCACTCACTCAATCCCCCTCTGCCAGCTCCCACTCACCCTCTCTTTTCCTTATATACAACTTCCTGTAAATTGGTTGTATGGCCCCCTTCTCCTTCCCATCACACCTTCAACGTCTTCTCTCTCTCTCTCTTTCTCTCTCTCTCTCTTTCTCTCTCTCTCTCTCTTTCTCTCTCTCTCTCTTTCTCTCTCTCTCTCTTTCTCTCTCTCTCTATTTCTCTCTCTCTCTCTTTCTCTCTCTCTCTCTCTCTTTCTCTCTCTCTCTCTTTCTCTCTCATCTCTCTCTTTCTCTCTCTCTCTCTCCTCTTATCTCTGCTCCACTAGAAGTAGCCATGTTTCTCTTCTAATGCGAGACACCATTTCTGTCCCTCAGTACTTCTTTCCTCCTCGGTTGAGGGGTCATATGTAAGTCACACGCTGACCAAACTGCAGCAGAGGCTTCACTAAAAAACACCCTCCACACACCTACCTATGAAATGGTTGGTGTTAGGAAAGGCATCCAGCTGTAGAAACAATGTCAGAGCAGACTGCAGAGCTTGGTACAATCTTCTGGTTTGCTAGTTCACGTTAAACCATCCAACCCATGCCAGCATAGAAAACGGACGTTAAATGATGATGATCTCTCTCTCTCTCTCTCTCTCTGTATATATATATATATATATATTTAATTATATGTATTTATTTTCTCCAAGTAAAAAATAACTCGGATAAAATAAATTGGTTAATAGGTACCGGGGGTAGCAAAGATCAGAAAATAACCGTGGTGTAACTCCTGTTTATGAGGTAGAAACTCAATATGCGTTTAATCCATTCTTTAAATTTATATATATATATATATATATATATATATATATATATATATATATATATACATATTTGTTTTGCAAGATTTTTGATGTGAAATCGTGTGTTGAAACAGATGTTGTTGTACTTGGGGATGGTCATATTGCCAGTTTAGCCAATAAAAACACACGCACTGTATATTTGGTGTTAATTTGCTTCAGCTTTATATTACATTAATCTTAATCTTATTTCGGCCAGAGTTCTTTCGTCACACTTCTGTGACCTCATCAGTGTCTCACCTTGCTAACTATCAGCCATTTTGTATTTTGTATTCCTATTGTATGTGTCTACGCATGCGTGTCCTTCAATGTGTCTGTGTCTTTTGTAAGTGCATGTGTGTATGGGGAGTGTCTGTATCACCTATATTCTCTGTTAATACGTGTTCGTTTGTATTTGTTTTTATTTATTTATTTGTTCATGTGTGTGTTTTTTTTCTTTTTTTTTGTGTTTAATTAAATTTTGTTAACGCATGTAGTATTTAATTCTATTTGTTTATCTATGTATTGTATTATACTTTGTTCATATTATTATTGGTTTATGGGTAACATGTTGTCACATGCTGTGGTTTGTGGTTTGTTAGTGGTGTGTGTTAGTGTTCCATTCTAGTTTCCTATTCAGGCTAGGTTTCTCTTCTATTATGTGTGTAGCTTCAGTAATTTGTCTAAGTGCTGCATCACTGCTATGTGTAGATAAGATTTTAATTTCTATGTTGTTGATTGAGCCTCTATGTTCTTGCTCAGCGTGCTGGTACAGAACTGATGAGTTCTTCCCTTCCTTAAGTTCCCTCCAATGTTCGTTTGCCCGCTCCCCTATGCTCCTTGCTGTTTCGCCTACATATGTCATTGTTTTATTTCTGCATCATCCCTCTGTACATCTTATACTATAGACCACATTTCTGGTTTTGCAGTTCGTTTGTGGGCTAAATCTACTATATGATACAGTTCCTATCAGTGCAGGGGATTCTACTGAAAGGGTATGTTCTACTGATAAGGGATTTAATAGGGTTGCCTGGCCTTTCAACAACCTTAATTCTTAGCTTAAGTTTGTCTAGGGCCCTTCTAAAGCGGTACGCCAGTTCGCCTCTAGGGGTGGTGTTGACGAACATGACGCTCTGGTACTTGTGGCTATCGTACCATGAGCTTGCCTTCCCTATTTTCTTCTTAGTCCTTTCTATGGTGTTCCATGATTTGCTCCTATAGAGTGGGCAAATCCCATTCCTATCGTTGCGTTTGATTGTTTCAAACTTCTTCATAGCTCCTTTGTATACCCTGATCCTTTCTTTATGGCTGTAACCTGAGAACTGCATGCGGTGGACGAAATGTTGTATATGTCTCTTTAATTCTGTAGGGTCGCACATGCAGGAGACATTTCGCATTACTCTGACGAGGTCTGCCATCAATGTGTTTAAACATTTAATTAAACACAAAAAAAAACAAGAAAAAAAACAAAAACAAAAGCACACACATGAACAAATAAATAAATAAAAACAAATACAAACGAACACGTATTAACAGAGAATATAGGTGATACAGACACTCCCCATACACACATGCACTTACAAAAAACACAGACACATTGAAGGACACGCATGCGTAGACACATACAATAGGAATACAAAATACAAAATGGCTGATAGTTAGCAAGGTGAGACACACATAAGAAAGAAGGAAACAAAGGACCACTGATGAGGTCACAGAAGTGTGACGAAAGAACTCTGGCCGAAATAAGATTAAGATTAATGTAATATAAAGCTGAAGCAAATTAACACCAAATATACAGTGCGTGTGTTTTTATTCCATCAGGAATCACTGCAGAGATGCTCAAAATATCTGGCAGTGTTGGCTATAGCCTAGTCACCCGTATTACGAACCAGGTGATACACGAAGGAGTCATACCCAATGACTGGTGTAGCAGCATCATAGTCAACTGCTACAAAGGTAAAGGTGACGCTTTAGATACAAATAATTACAGAGGCATCAAGCTGTTAGATCAGGTTATGAAAGTTACAGAGAGGGTCATAGCCCAACTAATTAGGGAGCGAATCAATTTAGATGAGATGCAGTTTGGGTTCGTGCCAGGTAAAAGCACTACTGATGCCTTATTTCTAGTGAGACAGTTGCAGGAGAAATACCTAGCTAAGGATAAACCTCTGTACCTGGCTTTCGTTGACATGGAGAAAGCCTTTGACAGGGTCCCCCGATCCCTTATCTGGTGGTCAATGAGGAAACTTGGGATAGAAGAATGGTTAGTGACAGCTGTGCGAGCCATGTACAGAGATGCTGCCAGTAAGGTGAGGGTTGGAAATGAGTACAGCAATGAATTCCGGGTAGAGGTAGGGGTCCACCAAGGTTCCGTCCTCAGCCCCCTCTTATTTACCATAGTCCTCCAGGCAATCACAGAGGAGTTCAAGACAGGTTGCCCCTGGGAGCTCCTCTATGCTGATGACCTTGCCCTAATTGCGGAGTCACTATCAGAACTAGAGGAGAAGTTTCAGGTGTGGAAGCAAGGTCTAGAATTGAAGGGCCTTAGAGTCAACCTAGCAAAAACCAAAATCCTAATAAGTAGGAAGGTAGATAAAACACAAACCCCTTCAGGTAGATGGCCCTGCTCAGTATGTAGAAAAGGAGTAGGTAGTAACTCTATAAGATGTACCCGGTGCAAGCTATGGACACATAAGAGGTGCAGCAACATCAAAGGCAGGTTAACTAGCAAGTTAGTTTTTGTTTGTGGCAGATGTTCAGGTGCAATAAAGACTGCAAACAAACAGGAAACAACTTCTATCTCATTCCAGGGTGAAAAACTAGAGGTAGTCGATAGCTTCCGCTATCTGGGCGACCAAGTTAGTAGTGGGGGTGGGTGCGCTGAAAGTGTAGCTGCTAGAATAAGAATAGCCTGGGCAAAGTTTAGAGAGCTCTTACCCCTGCTGGCGACAAAGGGACTCTCACTCAGAGTAAAAGGCAGACTGTATGACGCATGCGTACGAACAACCATGCTACATGGCAGTGAAACATGGGCTGTAACTGCTGAGGACATACGTAAGCTCGCAAGGAATGAAGCCAGTATGCTCCGTTGGATGTGTAATGTCAATGTGAATACCCGTCAGAGTGTAAGTATCTTGAGAGTAAAGCTGAACATTAGAAGCATCAGTTGTGGCGTGCAAGAGAGACGATTGCGCTGGTATGGACATGTGGTGAGAATGGAGGAGGATAGCTGCGTGAAAAAGTGCCACACCCTAACAGTTGAGGGAACCCGTGGAAGAGGTAGGCCCAGGAAGACCTGGGCTGAGGTGGTGAGGCAAGACCTTCGTACATTGGGCCTCACCGAGGCGATGACTACTGACTGAGACCTTTGGAAATGTGCTGTGCGTGAGAAGACCCGGCAAGCCAAGTAAGATCGTTGCCAGTGCCCCTGGACTGGCTCTTGTGCGGGTGGCACATGAGATGCACCATTTTGAGCGTGGCCGTTGCCAGTACCGCCTGACTGGCTCCTGTAGGATTTTCGAGCGAGATCGTTGCCAGTGCCCCTGGACTGGCTTGTGCGGGTGGCACATAAAAGACACCATTTCGAGCGTGGCCGTTTTCGTGCGGGTGACACGTAAAAGCACCCACTACACTCTCTGAGTGGTTGGCGTTAGGAAGGGCATCCAGCTGTAGAAACTCTGCCAAATCAGACTGGAGCCTGGTGTTGCCATCCGGTTTCACCAGTCCTCAGTCAAATCGTCCAACCCATGCTAGCATGGAAAGCGGACGTTAAACGATGATGACGATGATGATGATATATATATATATATATATATAATTGTTGTATTTCGGGACGGTCATTTTTTTTTTTCCAAATAAACACACGTACTATATGTTCGTTCTTCGCTTATTTATTATTGTTCTCATTTTAACTCATGTCCATTGTCTGGAAATCTTTCGTCACACCTCTGTGACCTCCTCAGTGACCCTTTCCATCTCCGTGTGTGCTCTTGCTCCGCTTATTCCATTCTGTCCTTCTATGAGTGTGGGGACAGACGAAAGAAAGAGGCACTGAAACACATTTTAGTAGAAGTTACATATATTATTATCTAAAACAGTTTGATTCAGGTTGTTCGAGTGCGCTTGTGTGTGTGTGTGTGTGTGTAACAGGAAATAAAATGAAAGTAATTAAAAAAAAAACGGGGAAAATCTCAAAAAGTTTTCAATACGAGATGATCACGTCGACGACGACGACGATGACGACGATAATTGTGAGGATGGTGTCGGTGGTGGAGGAGGAAGAGGTGGAAGCGACCTGAAGCGAAGTTCCATTGATCAGAGTTGTGTTCCTTGGCAAGAGACGAGAGGGCCTCGTTCTGGGTTGTGTAGCAATCAATTCTAACATGGCGTCTACTCAGCAAATGGCTCCGCCGAGATCCATCCAACAGGATTGGAATAACCGGGAATATATCGAAGTTATTACCTGCAGTATTAAGAAGATCACCGACTTTCTCAATACATTCGGTACGTCGCTCCCTACTACACGTTTCCTTTATTCCTTATATCCCTCGTTGTTGCCTCTCCATCCTTCCTCAAACGTTTCTCCAATTCTTCTTCGATTCTTTTCTTGTTTCTCTTTCTCTCTCTCTTCTTTCATATATTTACATTCTTTTAACGGGTTTTTCCATTAAATACCTTGCACATTAAACACTTGCGATTCCTTATTATTCATAATTCACCTTTGTTTTCAAACCGTTTTCGTTTTCTGTTACAAACGAGGATCTCGATTGACAGAACACGAATAAAAAACTATTCGATTTCTTCAATTAAGACGTTGTGGTGTTCATGCCTTTCCCGAAATAAGCACGAACGAATTGATAGAAGCGAAAGGGTTTCAACAAAAACATAATCGGAATTGATTAAAATGTGGTTGTAAAGAATTACTCGAGTCTGATGGAGGATAACGGGGAAAGAATCGAAACAGTTTTTAAAACATTTGGTGTTTAATGATTGTTGGGGGGAAAGGCATGAAGGCCACACCTTCCTGTTGGAAAGAAAAACATCAAAGTGTGTGTGTGGAATGATATATGTTTAGATGGAGATTCTGTAAGTGGCGATGAGAAAGTTGATTTGGAGCTTAAAGCAAGGAAGACGGAAAACAATGAAATAAATAAACATGAGTTAATTATTTATAAATGATTAATTCATGTCAGTCTCTCTGTCTCTATTTAAATAGATTTGTAAAGCCAAATATTTATTTGTCATTTAGTTTCGATATTTTATTTCAAAATAGAATTATAGTCTAGCAATATATTCTATAAACCAGTTTCGTTTCGGGTTTAAATTTTTTATTGGAAATACTGAGATTTGCAAATTCTATGAAATAACCAAAATCTGGTTCACTTAATTAATAAATACTTCTCCCTTTTATAAACTTGTTGCATTTTTAGCAAATATATTTGGCATGTAACTTTCTTCACTGCTATTTAATTAGTTCTCTCTTAATTGTGTTGCTTTTCATTAAGTTTATATTTAAATATTTAACCCGGATCAGAGGAGAAATTCTCAGTAAATTTAGGAAGAAAAATAATTAAATTCTTTAATCATAATCCAGATTTATAGTATTTAGTTGTAATTTTTTATTATTTTATTGTAATAAAACAACTTTTTACAAATCACTTCGTATTTTGAAGAGAAATTAAAAGTACCAAATGCTTAAACTATTTATAGATTTAATTTTAACGGAATGGTCCACTTGGAAACATTCACTTAACCTTATTTTGTAGGCTCTGCCGCATTTTGAAGGAATGTTTGGTTCAATTCCTGTTGTTTCCGCTCAAATTTACAACGTAGTCGTACTTAAGTATTTGTCCATGTTTAATTAATCATTGAAAATTAATTTTCGATTTCAATTTTGTTTTGATGACTCTCGCTTTTCTCCCAAAATAAGGGCGTGGTTGTTTATCATCTCTCTCTCTCTCTCGTTTATGAATTGTTTCCCCTCATCTTTATGTAGATACATCAACCTGGTATGAAAATATTCTATGAAATATATGATCAAGACATGGAAATTCTTATCAATAATAAACCTGTGATAGTTTGATAACATCTCACAGCATCCAGGTTCCCGATGTCTCTCCGTGATTGCATGTTATGAATAGGTATCGATGCATGTAGATGGTTACCTAAGTACAAGTCGACCGTCAAAAAAATGTCAACTCAGGAATTCTGTATTCCTCGTTGTTTAATTTCGATTCATTAACTACCAATTATGCTAAGTTCTACTTGAACTAAACTTATTAATATGTGATTTTTCTGTGAGAAAATCGTGTCTACGATCTTAGAACACCAAGTCATATGATGAAAAAGAAGAGAGAGAAAAACAGAGACAGAAAGATCTGTGTTTAGATACGTTCGCATCTGTGGTGTCAAAACAAAACATATTTGGCATGTACTCTCAGTATCTCATGTGTATAATTATATCTTTACAAGCAGTTCTCAGTATATGAGAGTTTAGAAATACGTATGCTATATATAAATATATAAGAAGCATACTGATACACTATATATATATATATATATATATATATATATATCATCATATATATAAGCTATGTTTTGGAATGCTCGTGTTTAAAAACCACTTACTGTAAACTAATTTCAGCCCTGTAGACATCTAAACATTACGTATTAAATAGCTCATAGCTCCGTCAATCCAACAGACTATTATATACGAAAACCATCGCTACTCTGTGAGTTCTAGGATTCAGAAATAACAAACTAAAGTTTAATTAGTGACTACTTTTGTATTGTTTCACTGTCATTTTTTTAAAAAATCCTTACAGTGGTTGTTGTACTACTACTACTACTACTACTACTACCTGCGTTAACAATATTAATCTTGTGTTCTTCAGACGAAACTGAGTTTAAAAGTATCTATACACAATGAGGTGGGATGGGGAGTGTGTGTGTGTGTGTGTAATGGAATTGAAAGCTTCAAGAATGGTAAGTTTAGATACCAGTGAGAGTTGTAGACTTTGGGAACTAGATCATTGTCTAGTTTACTTCCTTCAGTTTTTTTTTTTTTTGGAGGGGGGAATTTTTAACAAGAAAATTAGTCAGCTTCTTCCTCATTAGTTAGATCATGCCTAAATAGATGTTTATGTTTATATAAATGTCTTTATCTTGCCTCTTGAGCAAGATTTTTTGGCACTTAATATAAATGTTGCCACTCCATTCATTGTCTTTAACTTCAAAGAAAACTACCCCTTCGTCACAGATACAGGCGTCAGTGCTTATTCTGCACCACTTAAATTAGTTACTGCTTTACTTTCATCATCCCTACATCTATTCTATATTTTGGGGATGAGGAATTATGTACATCGTTTTTTACAATGGACTGGCATATAGCGTAGTGGATGATAGCGCGGGCTACTAACCCTCGGATTCTGAGTTCAATCCCAGGCAGGGACTATCAACAGAAAAATAACGTCAGCGATGTGTCTTAGGAATGAGAACAGTGTACCCCATTAGTCAAATAAAGGGTTGGGTGCGAAATTCCACCAGAACACCTGATGAAGACTGGAGAGTACACCAGCCGAAATGTGATAACAACGAAGGTGAGAACACCTGTCTGTCCATTACTCTTTTACTTGTTTCATTTGACTGCGGCCATGCTGGAGCACCGCCTTTATAGTCGAGCAAATCAACCGCAGAGCTTATTCCTTGTAAGCCTAGTACTTATTCTAGTACAGTCTCTCTTGCCAAACCGCTAAGTTACAGGGATGTAAACACACCAGCATCGGTTGTCAAGCGATGCTGGAGGGACAAACAGACACACACACATACATACATACACACACACATATATGAAAGAAGCCCGTCGTATATGTATGTGTGATGATGATACATACATACATATACGACGGGCTTCTTCCAGTTTCTGTCTACCAAATCCACTCACAAGGCTTTGGTCGGCCTGAGGCTATAGTAGAAGACACTTGCCCAAGGTGCCACGCAGTGGGACTAAACCCGGGACCATGTGGTTGGTAAACAAGCTACTTACCACAAAGCAACTACTGCACCTTTCTACATCTCTCCGGAACTATCTTTGGTAGAAGTGGAACTGTCATTCAAAACACTCTGGGTTACATAACTAATCCAAGACAGTCGGAACCTTCCCTGTGCAAAGTGACTTCTACCAAAACTGACCAGTTTGCTCAGTTCTTGTGAGTTTCTTTCTTCTCCAGAGTCAAACAATGTCTAACAATTCCAATCTCACCTTGCCACACCTTGCTATGCCTTTCCTTCTTTTAGTTTGCATCATTATAATCGTTGTTATAATGTACATTTTTCCATGCTTGCATGGGTCAGTCAGTTTATTAAGGCAGATATTCTATGGCTGGATGCTCTTCCTGTTGCCAAACCCTACCTGTTTCCTAGCAAAATAATATTTCCTCGTGGCCAGACATGTTTTTGCAGAATGTTGGAAATGAATGACACTGCTTGTATGGCGGTGACACTCGTTTACAACTATCATCCATAGTGAAAACAAAGAAACCCAAATATATGTGCTCATACACAAATATGTACATACTTATTATGCAAATATGATGGGCTTCTTTCAGTTTCGATCTATGAAATTCACTCACAAGGCTTTAGTTGAAGGGCTGTAAAGGACTTTTGTCTAAGGTGTCACACAGTGAGACTGAACCTAAAACCATGTGGTTGGGAAGTAAACTTTTTGACCAAACAGCTGTGCCTAAGCCACGAGTGTTTAAAAGTGCTCTGAGCATCATCTCTCCTACCTCAAGCTGATGAGATAAAAAAAGTTCAATATTTTGAACAATGGCAGTCCCAAATTCTGTATAGGCCACTAGAAGTAATTATTCTTTTAATATGTTTAAAAAATTCTACTATAAAACAATATAACAACTGTTTTAAAACAATGCTAGAATTTTCGTTATTATTATGCAACAATAAATTTGGAATGTTTATTGTTACGTATCTAACTCATCGTATTTCCTTCAAGTCCAACAAAATCTCATTATTATTTCAAATATGTCTGTTACAGGCAGGTTCTGGTGCCCACATAAAATCAAATCATTTAAAAAATGCAGTGTGCTATGGATATGAATAGAAATAATTCTTAATTTAAAGTTCAGTGACACAGCATCATCATCATCATCATCATTTAATGTCCGCTTTCCAAGCTGGCATGGGTTGGACGGTTTGACTGAGGACTAGCGAGCCAGAAGGCTGCACCAGGCTCCAATCTGATCTGGCAAGGTTTCTACAGCTGGATGCCCTTCCAAACGCCAACCACTCCGAGAGTGTAGTGGGTGCTTTTATGTACCACCAGCACAAGGGCCAGTCAGGCAGTTCTGGCAATGACCATGCTCAAAAGGTGTTTTTTATGTGCCACCTGCACAGGAGCCAGTCCAGCGGCACTGGCAATGACCATGCTCAAATGTTGTTTTTCCCGTTCCACCAGCACATGTGCCAAGTCTTATTTAATCTTTACTGTTTTCACTGTCATCATCATCATCATTATCATCTAACGTCATTTTCCTTGCCGGCATGGGTTTGGATGGTTTGACAGGATCTGACAAGCCAGAGAGCTGCACCAGGTTCCAATTGTCTGTTTTGGCAAAGTTTCTACAGATGGATGCCCTTCCTAATGCTAATCACTTTACAGAGTGTACAAAAGGTGCTTTTTTTTTTAAAGCACCAGCACCTGCAAGCTCACAAGACAAGGACCACTTAACAGAGAGAACGAGTGAAATCGAGAGATTAGAGTGTAATAGAAGGACATATGTAGCCATCTTACTGTTGAAGAGATACTTTGCTACCTCAGCAGACAAGGGAGGAGAGGAAGATGGGAGAGGTAGCAATCAAAATGAAATTACAATTATAACATCTCCATATTATAAAATAGTGAAGGTGCACGGCTCAGAGGTTAGGGCATTGGGCTTACAACCATGTGGTTGTGTGTTTGATTCCTGGACCGGGCTGTGTTGTGTTCTTGAGCAAGGCACTTTATTTTTCACATTGCTCCAGTTCACTCAGCTGTAGAAATGAATTGTGACGTCACTGGTGCCAAGCTGTATCGGCCCTTTGCCTTTCCCTTGGATGTCATCAGTGGCATGGAGAGGGGAGGCTGGTATGCATGGGCAACTGCTTGTCTTCCATAAAACAATCTTGCCTGGACTTGTGCCTCGGAGGGAAACTTTCTAGGTGCAATGCCATGGTCATTCGTGACCGAAGGGGGTCTTTACCCTTTATATTATAAAATAGACAAATATTTGGAAGTAGAAATGATACAATCACAAATACAGACAATGAAGAATTCCATTCTGTTTCCTATTAACTCTAACTGGTCTCTCTTAGGATATCAACTTCTCTCGCTCGCTGCCGTGTTTTAGAACAGTATTTCCCAGGCTGGAGCATAGCAGTATTAGCAATATTTTGGTGAGACATGGTTTATTTCAGAATGAAGTCTAAGTAACTAGGGAATAAAACTTGTAACAATGGCAATGGCTGTTCAGTCTGTACAATAACCTGGTTCAATCACCTTGTCCTATTATTGCACAACATCTCGTGGAAGTGTCTTCTGCTATAGCTACAAGCCAACTATTGCATTGTGAGTGAATTTGGTACATGGAAACTGTGCGGAAATCTGTCACATGTGTATATGTGTTTGTCCTGCACTACTGCTTGACAACCTGTGTTAGTTTGTTTATGTCCCTGCATGCTAGCGCTTCAGCACAAGACACTGATAGAATAGGCACCAAATTTAATAATAAGTATTGTTTGACCAAGGCCCTTCAAGGCGATGCTTCCTCTTGGCCATCATCTGATGACTGAAAAGGTAAAAGATGAACTATATGTGCCTGGGTGTGTAAATCTTGTAAACTTCCTCTGTTTTTGGTGGGGCACAAATTGTTTTTAGAAATAATATGATTTGCATGGAAGGAAAATGGTTGAGAAATAGAGTTTTAGAGTCTCTGTTTCTTCTCTTCTGGTTTCTGTTTCATGGGTTTTATTCATTGTACACAAGAAACGGTATTTGTGTGATAGGATTTAAGTGGCAGCTTGTAAGAGAGGTACAAGTGGACAATGGTAAGAGTGAGTGATGGCTGTCATGAACAAGTGGCTTGGGAGAGAATGAGTGGTGACTAGCAGCACCAGAAATAGGGAAGAGGCTGAATGATGGGGAGATAAATGGAAGAGGGATGAGTGAGTGGTGGAGATAAAGGAGGTATCAAACACGATGGGTCAGACATGTTTCTTGTGGAAGAAGGAAATGAGCAACCGACTTACAACTGTTGCGCACTATCAGGATAATAATAAGCACACACACACACTCATATATATATATATATTCTTTTATTTGTTTCAGTCATTTGACTGCAGCCATGCTGGAGCACCACCTTTAGTTAAACAAATCGACCCCAGGACTTATTGTTTGTAAGCCTAGTACTTATTCTATCGGTCTCTTTTGCCAAACCGCTACGTTACAGGGACACAAACACACCAACATCAGTTGTCAAACACAGACACACACACACAGAGTTATACAACGGGCTTTTTTCAGTTTCCGTCTACCAAATCCACTCACAAGGCTTTGTTCGGACCGAGGCTATAGTAGAAGACACTTGCCCAAAGTGCCACACAGTGGGACTGAACCCAGAACCATGTCGTTAATAAGCAAGCTACTTACCACTAGTCATCACTCCTTCTCTACCAAGCCACTTATTAATGACAGCCATCACTCACTCTTACCATTGTTCACTTGTACCTCTGTTACAAACTACCACTTGGCTTCTATCACACAAATATACAAGGTGTTTCAAAAGATTTGATATCATTTGAGATGTAAATATCACAGAAACTACAGAGTCAAAGCAAATGAAACTAAACAAGCTTAATGTTGAGCAGCATAAGATTTATTCCTCCAAATTTGAATGAAAAATTCAAAAGTATGTGGATCCCATGAACAATTTCACAAATGTTCAATATGCACACAGCCTGAGAAACAGCACATGTCAAGTTGGTAGTCTAGCTGCTCCCATATACGCTGCAGCATGTCTTGGGTAACAGTCTCCAGTGCGGTAGTGATTCTCTGCTCGAGTTCCTCTAGGTTTGCAGGAAGAAGGGGGACATAGACCAGGCCCTTCACATAACTCCCTTGTTTGCGCTTTCGCTTGTCATCTGCTGTTATGACCTGAGCAAGCTGCAGCTTGTAGGGTTTCGTTAGCAAGCGTTTCTTCAGGACGCACCAAACTGTTGTTGGAGGAATTCGTGTTTCCAGACTTGTTCTTATGGACTTTTTGAGGGGCTTCGCAAGAGTTTTTAGCAAACCCGCTTGACCATCTCTTCCGATGTTAGTGTTCATCCAGATCCTTTTGTCCTGCACAGACAGCCTTCCTCTTTGAATTTTTTGTGTCATGTCCAAATCTGCATTGCCGTTGGTGACTTTTTAGAGAACTCTCTCACAAATGCACGCTGCAGTCTACTTCGACTGTGTTCGAGCATACTCCAACACACAAAACGCCTTTTCTCTTACAGTGAATGCCATTTCTATACCTGGAAAGATAAACATATCAAACATTAAATGTAAAATTTTGACTTGTTTCTACGCATGCTGTTAAAATTTGAAGTCATTTGAACAAGAACTGGCAAAGTTATTAAATTGCAAAATGATATCAAATTTTTTGAAACACTCTACATGGCTACTGATTGTGCTAAAAATCACTCCCCCAACATCTTAAAACGAGAAGGACACACTGATTAATGTAGCAGTGATGGCAACAAATTTTCTGATCAAACCAAAGAATCTGTTTCCATTGCTTTTTCAAATTGCTGATGCTATCATTTGGACAGATGTGTCAATGTTTTTCTGTGACAGAACCAAAACAGATTCTGCAAGACATCCTGCCTGACACTCTTTTAATTCTGCCAATCCACCAAATCAGACTCATACGTTTTGTTGGCAAAATAATTCCCCTCACTCAGTCAATAGGGTTTTTTTTTTTTTAATTTTCCTTATTCTGTTCTTTTGTTTAGCAAGTTACTTGGCAACCTCACTAGTGCCAGTGGCATAAAAGAAAAAAGCATCCAGTACAAACTGTGAATTGGTTGAAATTAGGAAGGTATCCAGCCTTAGGAACCATGCCAAAGCTGACACTGGAGCTTGCCAGATTCTGTCAAATTATCCAACCCTTGCCAATATGGAAAACGGATGCTAAATGATGAAAGGATGGACAAGGTTGACCTTGGCAGGATTTGAACTCAGAGTGTAAAGATTTGGAACTAATACTACAAGACATTCTTTCCAGCATTCTAACAACTCTAACAGTTTATATATGAAGGACAGGGTGGTCACAGATGGAATGTATATGACCATAGGCCTTTTTGACTTGGACTAGATAGCAACAACTACTTTGGATTTCATGCTTTATTATAGAATTGTTTTTGTGGTTAGTTTTCCCTGTGATGGAACAGGGGACAACTGATGAAGGGAATGTTCTTTATGTTGCCTGTCTCATTTCTCTATTTAGCTTAGACCTTCTTTGTGCGGGCAACCAGATCGAACCATCTCCGAAATGGCCGTGACTTCTGGGACTTGACTGAGGAAAGAAAGCCAAGAATGACCCATCTTTTTTTGGCCTGCCCTTCTAATTGTTGTTTCTCTTGTCCGCCTTTGTATCATCTACCTGTCCGGATGTTTTAATGTCCTCTATTGTGTTTTTATTCCATTTATATATATATATATATATATATATATATATATATATATATGTGTGTGTGTGTGTGTGTGTGTATGTATTGTAGCCCTTGCTATATAGGGGTAGTCGCAGAGTGGTTGACTTTTAACTTGATTTTGTTATCAATTGTTTCTGTTTGTAGAGGTTTTGAATTTGACAAGACGCTTGTTTTCTACATGATAATTGTTTAGAAAACATTGTAATCAATATCTTTGTGAAAGATTGATGTCTTTAAGATTTGCTTTTTTTCTTCTCTTCTCCATCCAGATTTGTCTTGTCGATCACGACTGGCCACTCTCAATGAGAAGTTGACTCAACTAGAAAGAAAAGTTGAGTACATTGAAGCTAGGGTAAGTTTAAATCTACATGCAAGGTCATGAAGTGATATTACCAATTTGTTATATATAGACGTGTGTGGATGTCTGTTGCAAGTGAGAATGTTGAAGTTAGAAAATTACTATTTGTAAATCTCACAACGAGAGATATTCAGCAACAGTACTTTGTAGTAAAGATTGTTTGCCAACATAAGATGGCAGTCCTAGTTTAGGACGAATGTTGCTGTAATTTAGCCCAGGAGACATCGTCCCCAGCTGGCTATACAACACGATCTGTGTCCTTATATTTTCAAACAAGGGAATCTAGCACCCCTACTCAGCTCAAAACAATATCTGTGTATTGCGTTTTCCGGGTTATTTCCCTTCATCAGCATAGAATAATTGTTCGGCTAGAGGTGGCGCTGCCAAATTCCTGTTCAAAATATATAGTTTTCAAAGTGATAACTAGAGTCACTGATCTATAAATTAGAAAATTACTATTTATAAATCTCACAACAAGAGATATTCAGCAACTGTACTTTGTAGTAAAGATTATTTGCTAACAAAACATGGCAGTCCTGGTTTAGGATGAATGCTGCTGTAATTTAGCCCCAGGAGATATCATCTCCAGCTGGCTATATGAAAATATTAGGACGCAGATTATGTTGTATAGCCAGCTGGATATGATGTCTCCTGGGGCCAAATTACAGCAACATTCGTCCTAAACCAGGACTGCCATGTTATGTTGGCAAACAATCTTTACTCCAATGTTGAAGTTGTTGATCGCTTCACTTATCCTCACAGTGAAATTCATAGCAGTGTTGGCTTCATGGGATGTTTGGTGCTGCCAATATCTGTGGAAGAGGACAAAAGTGTGAGTCTTTAGGTCTCTGGTCCTCCCTGTCCTGCTCTATAGTTTATGAGACTTGGACACTGTCCGAGATCCCTTAGGAGCCACTTGAATTCCTTTGGTACAAGGATGCTTTGCAGGATTATGGGTTACCATTGGTCAGATTTCATTTCCAACCAATGATCCTTCTAAGAAACTGAGATGCATCCTACTTCTTGCATGACTGGGGAGCACTAGCTCTGACTGTTTAGCTATATTGCTCAATTTTCCAAGTTAGGCTCTGCTTACCATGTTCTCTTCCCTGAGGATCTGGCTGAGTCAGCGACTTGCGTTGGTCATGGCAGATGAGGAGGTATCTTGAGGTATCTTGCAGAGACAGGGACGACTGACTGGGACTCTGCTTGATGGGTCACCTGGGAGGACCTGGAAATATACTGACAAATGGTGAATGCAGTAATGGGCTGCTATGGTGCATACCTCAACACCTGACCTCACCTGATGTCTGTGTGTATGAATTGTGTCTGTATATGTGCATGGATATGCGTTTTGAGTTCCTTTGTCTTAACATTGAGCAACAGCTGTAAATGAGAGTCTCCATCATACGAGTGGTGTCGATCGTTTTGTAGAAACATGTCCAATCCCTTGTGCTGTTCAGGTTTGAAGAACTTGCGGGAGAATATTACCTTGCTTGGAAACAGATGAAGGGTGATGACAGGAAAGACATCAGGCTGTAAAAATCTGCCTCAACAAATTCTATCTGACCCATGCAAGCTAGCAAAAGTACTCACTAAAATGCTAACAATGACTCTTAGATGCCGAGGATTTAAGAAAATATGAAAGCAATGAAGAGAACATGTTTCACTGGATGTGTGTGAAGTAAAAATGATTGTGGGGTGCTCTAAGTGATTGAAGAAAAACTCTGGGAAGACATGTGATGAGGCATTGAAGACTGATCTCATGATGCTGAACTTCACAGAAAAGATGATGGTAGCTGAGATGCTTTCACAGAAACCATCTCTGCCTTCCCAGTCCCCTCCTCTGCTCCTACAGTTCATTGATTAACCTTCTTTTCACAGCTTCTCTCTCCTCAACACTCCTCTTTCCCTCTCATCACATGCCCCACCATCAACTACCTTGGAATCCAATGAGTTGGAGGAGCGAGTCATTCCAGTACCTACTTCAGCATGGTGGTTTCTACAGCTGGATACCTTTCCTAACACCAACCCATTTTCAAAGTGAAGTGGGTGTCACTTTTGTGCTACCGGCGCTAGTGAAGATTGCCTCATAACTTGCAAGACTAAAATCTCTAAAGTGACTTCCATAGGGTGATGGAGAAGCAAATTAAATGAAACAGATTTATAGTTGTGAGAGAATGGTGGTAGGAGAGGAGGCTAGTAGTAGTAGTTGGGAAGTGTGAAGACACGTGGCTTAGTGGTTAGTATATTTGGATCATAGTCATAAGTTCATAGGTTCAATTCCTGGCAGCATGTTATGGCCTTGAGCAAGAGACTTTATTTCCTGTTGCTCTAGTTTACTCACCTGGCAAAAATGAGGAGTACTTGTATATGAAAGGACCAACCTTGTCGCATTCTGTCTGTCACTGAAATGCATGTTTGTGGAACGCTCAGCCATTTGCATGTTAATTTCACGAGCTGGCTGTTCTATTGATCGGATCAACTGGAACACTCATCATTGTAACTAATGGAGCACCATTTGATGGGGGAGGGGTATAGCAAGGAACAGGAGAAAGGGAAGGGATTAGTGAGAGGGATTATTGAGAAAAGTGGATGGGATGGGTTGTGTGGGAAGGAGTCTAGAGCTATCTTCTAGGAGACATGGAAGGGAGCAGTAGATTAGGGTGGAGAGAAATCCTGAGTGAATTAGTGAAGGAAAGCATTGGGGGGGGGGGCGCAGATGAAGAAGAGTGTTGAGGAGGCAGGGGTGTAGGTGGGAGAAATCAAATTAATTGAATTTTAGATTGAAATATTGACAATATTTTCATCTCCAAAGAAGAAATTATTAAATTAAAAAATTATAATCTTAGAAAATGTATTTATTGAAATGATATTTTGTGAAAATTTGTGATTTTCACTTTCATTATCTATATTTGATGAAAGTTGTTTGGGCAGAGATAGGCACAGGTGGGGGAAGGGTCTGGTTAAGAAGCTTGCTTTCCAATAATGTGGGTTTGGGTTAAGTGCCACTGTATGGCACGATGACCCCAGGCTGGCCAAAGGCTTGTGAGGGCATTTGGTTGATGGAAACTGAAAGAAGCCTGTCATATACATAGATATGGAATTGACATGTGTCCATATGTATGTATAATTGAAAAGATTGGAGTCAACAAGGAGTACAGTTGGACATTTATTTTTTTAATCCCTACAATTGTTTCCACACAACTTAGTCCTCCAGGTGTGCAGGTACCTGATTATGCAACTGTTGCTCTGCAGGTTAACAGTTGCATAATTAAATAATAAATGTCCAACCGTCCTCCTCCTTGTTGACTCCAGTCTTTTTAATTATCAATTCACACACGACAGATGCCCAAACGGAAACCTGGAATTCCGTATAATCCTACTACTGGTTAGCACAGGGTAAACCTGAAGGTGGACGAGCTTTATACTGTACTCTACTACGTTCTTAACAGAATTGGAGACCCCGCCTTCAGTCATGAATGACCATGGGGATTGCACATAGAAAGTTACCCTCCGAGGCACAAGTCCTGGCAAGGTTGTTTATGGAAGACCAGCAGTCTCCCATGCATACCGGTCTCCCCTCTCCACGCCACTAGTGTTATCCAAGGGATAGGCAAAAGGACCAATACAGCTTGGCACCAGTGATGTCGCAACTCATTTCTACAGCTGAGTGAACTGGAGCAACGCGAAATAAAGTGTCTTGCTCAAGAACACAACACACAGCCCGGTCCGGGATTCGAATTCACAACTTCATGGTCATAAGTTCGACACTCTAACCACTGAGCCATGTGCCTTCACTTTAACAGAATATACCATAACTATATATGTGTGTGTGTGTGTGTACATACATACATGTATGTGTGTGTGTGTTTGTTTACACATGCCTCTGTCTTGACATCATATAATGGTTTTGCCATGAAAAATATGTTCATTCATGGGGAAATATTATGTTGCTTGGAAACAGCTGAGAGTTAGTGACAGGAAAGGCATTCAGCTGTAAAAGAATTTGTCTCAACAAATTCCATCCATGCCAGGCAAGCATGAAAAAGTAGACATTAAGACAATGGTGATCATGATGATGATCTTTTGAGCTTTGGTTTTGGAGGTTTGCTATAAACCTGCTTAGTACACTTCCAACCAACTTAAAATTAATATTTGGACAAATCATCTCTAATTACATTTTGGTCTTAATGAAGCTTTTATCTATAATGTTTATTTTTTTAAAAATGTCTAAAACAAAATACATGCTGTAGAAAAACATTTTTATACACATTCTTTTAAAAAAGGCGTGGCTGTATGGTAAAAGGTTTGCTTCCCAACCTCATGGTTCCAGGTTCAGTCCTGTTGCATGGCACCTTGGGCAAGTGTCTTCTACTATAACCTGATCAAAGCTTTGCGAGTGGATTTGGTAGATGGAAACTAAAAGAAGCCCATCATGTGCATGTGTGTGTGTTGGTGTGTTTACATCCCCATAACTTAGTGGTTGAGCAAAAGAGACCAACAGAATACACATCAGGCTTTAAAAGGAATAAGTATTGGGGTTGATCCATTTGACTAAAAAAAAGATAATTGTTCATAGGTGCAGGAGTGACTGTGTGCGAAGTAACTTGCTTACCAACCACATGGTTCCGGGTTCTTCTACTATAGCCTCGGACCGACCAAAGCTTTGTGAGTGGATTTGGTAGATGGAAACTGAAAGAAGCCCGTTATATATATATATATATATATATATATATATATATATATATGTATGTATGTATGTTTGTGTGTCTGTGTTTGACCCCCACCATCGTTTGACAACCGATGTTGGTGTGTTTATGTCCCCGTAATGTAGCGTTTCTGTGGAAGAGACTAATAGAATAAGTACTAGGCTTACAAACAATAAGTCCTGGGGTCGATCTATTCAACTAAAGGTTGTGCTCCAGCATGGCCTCAGTCAAATGACTGAAACAAGTAAAAGAATAAAAGAAAAAGGGCTGTTCCCCACCATGACAGGAGTCTAATGACCAAAGCAAGTAAAAAACAAAAGTTATACAAAATAATTCAGGCAGAAACTTGTCAGACAATTCAATGTGCTTCTCGTAAAACTCTTTTAGTAGACTCTGCCAAATTCTTGTCTCACTTCCTTTATTGCTGCCAAGTCTTATAATCAAAGCATAAATTTCCATAGTTTGGTAATCTTGTTACTGCAACGAAAAACAAGAGAAGCTGTCACAAATCTTTCATGTAAAAAGCACTGATGCTGGTACCATGTAAAAAGCACCCCCAGAACACTCTCTGAAGTGGTTGGCATTAGGAAGGGCATCCAGCTGTAGAAACAGACAATGAAACCTGGTATGGCTCCTGGCTTTACCAGCTCCTATCAAACCGTCCAACCCATGCCAGCATGGAAAATGGATGTTAAATGAGGAAGATTCTGTTTTTATGAGTTCATTACCATAGAAATCTGCCTGCTGCAATAATGAATATTTTAAAAAGCAGTCTAAGACTTAATTCTCTCTCTTTTTCCCTCTTTCTCTTCCCTATCTCTGTCTGTCTCTTTCTTTCTCCCACCCTCCCTTTCTCCCCTCTCCCTCTCTATCTTATACATACATTTATGCATATTTCTAGAGACTCACTCCAGCTCTCTCTTTGCAATGCTAGACAGGATTATAATTTGCTTCAAAATAAATTACTTTTTTTTATCGTCCATCAAATAAAAATGACTAAAACTAATTAATAGTCACAACTCACTCATTCAACTGCTGCTCAGTCTCCTTAATCATCTTAATCTTCATCAAAATCCTGGATATGATCTGAGTTTAGCCAATCTAAATATATCCCTTTTGTCAACCTTGATCTCAGACTTAACATGGATGTTGCATCAGGCACACAGAACACTGTGTCATTTAGTTTGGGGGGATCTTTCCTAAGGACCCCTGTGTCAATTTGGAGATCAAGATTGTCTTTTGGTATTAATACTGCTCCTCTTGGCTTTCTCGTTTCAGTCATTGGACTGTGGCTATCCTGGAGTTTTAGTTAAATAAATCACCCCCCACCAATATTTTTTTTTTAAGTCTGGTATTTATTCTATCAATCACTTTTACCAAAATGTTAAGTTACGGGAATGTAAACAAACCAACACTAGTTGTCAAGCAGTGTGAGGAACAAACACACACACAAAGATAGATACATGATGGGCTTCCACACAGTTTCCACCTACCAAATTCACTCACTTGGCAGCTTCGGAGAGAGCCTTTGCATGCTTGGTCAGTCATCTAGAAATCAATCAAATATCACCCTACTATCTTAGAAAGGGAAGGGCATATTGCATAATGCTGTCCTACACAAAATCCCCCCCCCCCCCCCAAAAAAAAGAATACATTAAAACAAGCAAAAAACATTCATTACAAGTGGAGCATTTTTGATCCTAGGATTGTTTGATCAGGTCTGACCCCCCCCCCCCCCCCCCCAGGCTAAATAACAACTGTGATCATTCTGAAGTAGGATTGGAGTTAGTTTTTGTTAGTGACAAACTGGAGCAGATAGAGTTATCTACCTTGCTCATGTGTCCAACATGAAGAGGTTCTTGTAACAACTACCAGCTTCACTTCTCTGCCATTGTGCCTCCTACTGTGGGTGGAGAAAAATTCAAATAGCCTTCATTGAAATATAAATTCCAAGCATATTTGTCAAAGATTGTTTTGCCAACAGCAAATTTGAAGTGTAAGTTAAGTGCAACTGCACTTAATGTGGATGAAGGAATCTTTCTAAAATGTTATCTAACTGGTTACCAATTCTATTGAAATTAAAACCTGAAATGTGTGAAATATAATTCTATCATTACATATTATATGAAGATATACTATTACACACACACACACACACACACACACACTCTTGTAACTTGCTTAATTGCACATAATCCTTCTTTCTCTCTCTCCCTCCTCCCTCCTGTCTATTGCATCATCATTCCTATTCTACTGCTCCTCACCTTCCATGCATCATTGGTTACCCCCACCCCTTACCTGCCCTTCACTACATCTACCCTTTAACCCCAGTCTCTACAGTTGTCACCTACTCTTCCTTACATCCCCCTCTTATCCCTTAACACTTGTTCTTCAGTCTTTATATTTACCCCTCTCCCTCATTCCCCATCTCTCATTCTACCCACCCACATCCCCAATTCTTCTGTCCCCTCTCACTTCTGGTCTCCTTGTACCTTGAACATCCACCTAAACACCTCATCACCACTATTTTTATCCCTCTTCAGCTTCACCCCAATCACCCCATCACTCTCTTCTAAAATGGAATTACCCATATAGCTATGTTCTGCATTGGCCCCCTTTGCTCATATTGTAAGCCCTCATCTCCTAGCATGAAACTCATCTCTGTTGGGGTTTAGAGTCTTATAAGCTGCATGAAGAACACACCCAGTCCACACTCTGTAAAGTGGTTGGTGTTAAGAAGGGCCATCCAGCCATAGAAACCATGCCAAAGCAGACCCTGGAGCACGATGCAGTCCCTGGACATGTTGAGTCTTGTGAAAATGTTCAACCCATGCCAGTGGCACAAGGGCTAGTCCGGCGGTATGTGGCCGTTGCCAGTACCTCTGGACTGGCCCTCGTGTCGGTGGCACATAAAAGCACCCACTACACTCTTGGAGTGGAAGGGCATCCAGCTGTAGAAACTCTGCCAGATCAGATTGGAGCCTGGTGTAGCCATCTGGTTCGCCAGTCCTCAGTCAAATCGTCCAACCCATGCTAGCATGGAAAACGGACGTTAAATGATGATGATGATGATGATATTAGTCTGTATGGAAAAGCAAGCATAAGTTTGGTAATATTGATAATAGTTTAATATTTTCTAATCTTTAACACCTGTTTCATGCCAGAACCATGTAATGTGTCACTCTTAGCTACTTTTAACAACAAAACCTCTACATTTATTTCCCCCTCCCCCCTCCCCACACCACCACCTCAGTTTTTACCTTTTTTTTTTTACTATTCTCAAGAAGAGAATGTAGAACATTTTGGGTTCTATTCAATTTCTTCTCCCGTATCAATAACTCTGAGAGATCTTTGATTTTCTTCAAAGTTATTATTTACTTCTGCCTGCTGGTTATAACTATTGATTTTTTTTAACACTCTATGATAGGAGAAATGGTAATTCTGTTTGATTTCTCCATCATTTTAAATCAATTTTAAACTCAATATGTCACTTTGGTTAGGTGTATATCAATTTTTTTCATGTTTAAAACGAGATGTGCAAATTCAGAAATTATTTACACGTCCAAGTTAAAACTTCTCTTAATAAAGGGTTGTGTTCTCAAGCAATTTATCAATAATTAGTAACCTCAAAACTATGCTGTTTCCCATGGATTGCATTGTTCAACAAGGAACTGGGAAAGTAGAGGACCGCACCAAGTTGCAATGCCTGTCTTAGCATGGTTCCCACGGCTGGATGTCCTTCCTATGCCAATCACTTTACAGTGCATACTGGGTGCATTTTTCATGGCACAAGTAAGGTTACTAAGTAACTTGCAAGATAAGACCCTTCCTCCATTGAGTGGTGGGTGTAGGCTTAAGGAAGGGGTCTTTATGCCAGGTGATGAGAGATTGAAGTGTGACAGAGGGACAGGAACAGGTGTTTTGCTGCAGAGGGGATACATGGCTACCCTTTTTTAATTTCTTGTTTATCCTTTTTGATTTTGTTGTGCTTGAAAAGACCCATCAAGCCAATTAAAATTGCAGTCATGGCAGATATCAGTGTCACGCAAATGGCACCAATGCCAGTGGCACATAAAAGCACCCATTACACTCTAAGAGTGGTTGGTGTTAGGAAGGGCATCCAGCCATAGAAAACCATGCAAATCAGACTGGAGTGTGGTGCAGCCTTCCAGCTTACCAGCCCTGGTCAAACCATCCAACCCATGCCAGCATGGACAACGGACACTAAATGATGATGATGATGATGAATGTCTCAATTTATGAGTGACTGAGTACTCCACAGACACACATACCCTGTATCATACTGATTCTCATTTAGAATTAGTGTGATACATTCTGACAAGACCAGGCTTTTGAATTACAAGCGCAACCTATTAGACAGGCTTCCACACTTTGGGATTGAGCCAAGAGCCCTAGGACCATAAAGCAAGCATTGTATCAAATGGCCATACTTGCAATCTGCATGTGTCTTCAAGAAGACACCTGCTTCTCTGTCGCCATCATAATTGCCTTCTCCTCCAGTTTATTCCTCACTCAGTTGAAGAGGTTTATCTTGTGGGTACTTGGCAACCTCTCAGCTGCTGGTACCACGTAAAAAGCACCCAGGTGGTTGTTTTTTTTGTTTTTTTTTGGTCAGTTATTTTTAGCGTTTTGACAGAAAAAAGTCATTCTAAAATTCTTTTTTAACATAAGTGTGCCCAAACAAGTTGAATGCTTACACAGAACAAGTTTTACAGCCACATCATCCAAACCAACTAGGTGAAACCGGGCTTAGCTGCTAGTATATATATATATATATATATATATAGGTACAAGATTTTCTGGGCAGGGAACACTGACGGGGTCTGGGGCGTAGGAATACTTCTAGCGGAGAAATGGGTGGATAAGGTAATCGAGGTCGTTAGAGTAAGTGACAGAGTACTTAAGATCAGACTAGTGCTTCATCATAGATTAGCTACTGTCATCTCAGCCTATGCACCTCAACCTGGGCTACCAGATGGTCTGAAAGACCAATTCTATGACACCCTCTTGCAAACTACCTCGTCGACGAGTGACAGGGACCTTCTCTTTGTGGCTGGAGACTTCAACGGTCATGTCGGACGTCGTGCTGGGGGCTTCCATGGCATACATGGAGGCTATGGCTTCGGTTCCCGCAACGAGGAGGGAACCAGACTGCTGGAGTTCTGTGATGCAACCAATCTTATGGTCTGCAATACCAACTTCAGGAAACCTGCCAGTCACCTAGTCACCTACCGCTCCGGCAGACACTCTAGCCAAATCGACTACATCCTCGCCAGAAATAGGGAAAGAGGGCGGCTTATAAATGCCAAAACCTACCCTGGCGAAGAATGTACCCCACAACATAGATTAGTAGTTAGCGACTTTGGGATCAAGGCAAAATGGGTGCCCAGAATTAGACAGGCTTGGAGAAGAAGGGTGTGGAAGCTTAAAGACCCTGCAAACGGACAGAGACTTAGAGACAAGTTACTTGAAGCATTTAACGAAATAGAAGGGGATATAGCATCATACAACGTGGAAGACAATTGGAGATTTCTGCGGGACAACCTGTTGAAAGCCACCGACCAGATTTGTGGGTGGTGTAAGGTCCCCTCCCAACCCAGAGTAACGTGGTGGTGGAACAAGGAGGTAGACAGGGCTATTAGACAAAAGAAACAAGCTTGGAAGGACTGGAAGAACGGTGGTAGCAGGGAATTGTACCAATGTGCCAGAAGGGAGGCTAGGCGACAGGTTTATTTAGCCAGAGGGGAAGCAGATAAGGAAAGATTTGCCAATGTTCTGCGCCGTGAGGACCAAAGACTCGAGGTATTTCGTGTTGCAAGACAGTGTAGGAGAGAGAATAGTGATGTTGTAGGAGAGAAATGTGTTCGCATGGATGATGGTACGCTTGCATTAAATGAGGATGCAAAGAAAGAGGTCTGGAGATGCCACTACGATAGATTGCTTAATAAAGAGAATGAATGGGAGAAAGAGAGCCTGCCTTATGTCGACCCAATAGAGGGACCAGCTATCCGAGTTGATAGTACCAGGGTAGATAAAGCAATTAAGAGTATGAAGACCGGGAAAGCCCCCGGCCCATCAGGAATCACTGCAGAGATGCTCAAAATATCTGGCAGTGTTGGCTATAGCCTAGTCACCCGTATTACGAACCAGGTGATACACGAAGGAGTCATACCCTATGACTGGTGTAGCAGCATCATAGTCAACTGCTACAAAGGTAAAGGGGACGCTTTAGATACAAATAATTACAGAGGCATCAAGCTGTTAGATCAGGTTATGAAAGTTACAGAGAGGGTCATAGCCCAACTAATTAGGGAGCGAATCAATTTAGATGAGATGCAGTTTGGGTTCGTGCCAGGTAAAAGCACTACTGATGCCTTATTTCTAGTGAGACAGTTGCAAGAGAAATACCTAGCCAAGGATAAACCTCTGTACCTGGCTTTCGTTGACATGGAGAAAGCCTTTGACAGGGTCCCCCGATCCCTTATCTGGTGGTCAATGAGGAAACTTGGGATAGAAGAATGGCTAGTGAGAGCTGTGCGAGCCATGTACAGAGATGCGGCCAGTAAGGTGAGGGTTGGAAATGAGTACAGCAATGAATTCCGGGTAGAGGTAGGGGTCCACCAAGGTTCCGTCCTCAGCCCCCTATTATTTACCATAGTCCTCCAGGCAATCACAGAGGAGTTCAAGACAGGTTGCCCCTGGGAGCTCCTCTATGCTGATGACCTTGCCCTAATTGCGGAGTCACTATCAGAACTAGAGGAGAAGTTTCAGGTGTGGAAGCAAGGTCTAGAATTGAAGGGCCTTAGAGTCAACCTAGCTAAAACCAAAATCCTAATAAGTAGGAAGGTAGATAAAACACAAACCCCTTCAGGTAGATGGCCCTGCTCAGTATGTAGAAAAGGAGTAGGTAGTAACTCTATAAGATGTACCCGGTGCAAGCTATGGACACATAAGAGGTGCAGCAACATCAAAGGCAGGTTAACTAGCAAGTTAGTTTTTGTTTGTGGCAGATGTTCAGGTGCAATAAAGACTGCAAACAAACAGGAAACAACTTCTATCTCATTCCAGGGTGAAAAACTAGAGGTAGTCGATAGCTTCCGCTATCTGGGCGACCAAGTTAGTAGTGGGGGTGGGTGCGCTGAAAGTGTAGCTGCTAGAATAAGAATAGCCTGGGCAAAGTTTAGAGAGCTCTTACCCCTGCTGGCGACAAAGGGACTCTCACTCAGAGTAAAAGGCAGACTGTATGACGCATGCGTACGAACAACCATGCTACATGGCAGTGAAACATGGGCTGTAACTGCTGAGGACATACGTAAGCTCGCAAGGAATGAAGCCAGTATGCTCCGTTGGATGTGTAATGTCAATGTGAATACCCGTCAGAGTGTAAGTATCTTGAGAGAAAAGCTGAACATTAGAAGCATCAGTTGTGGCGTGCAAGAGAGACGATTGCGCTGGTATGGACATGTGGTGAGAATGGAGGAGGATAGCTGCGTGAAAAAGTGCCACACCCTAACAGTTGAGGGAACCCGTGGAAGAGGTAGGCCCAGGAAGACCTGGGCTGAGGTGGTGAGGCAAGACCTTCGTACATTGGGCCTCACCGAGGCGATGACTACGGACCGAGACCTTTGGAAATGGGCTGTGCGTGAGAAGACCCGGCAAGCCAAGTAAGATCGTTGCCAGTGCCCCTGGACTGGTTCTTGTGCGGGTGGCACATGAGATGCACCATTTTGAGCGTGGCCGTTGCCAGTACCGCCTGACTGGCTCCTGTAGGATTTTCGAGCGAGATCGTTGCCAGTGCCCCTGGACTGGCTTGTGCGGGTGGCACATAAAAGACACCATTTCGAGCGTGGCCGTTTTCGTGCGGGTGACACGTAAAAGCACCCACTACACTCTCTGAGTGGTTGGCGTTAGGAAGGGCATCCAGCTGTAGAAACTCTGCCAAATCAGACTGGAGCCTGGTGTTGCCATCCGGTTTCACCAGTCCTCAGTCAAATCGTCCAACCCATGCTAGCATGGAAAGCGGACGTTAAACGATGATGATGATGATGATGATATATATATATATATATATATATAAAAGAAAGGCATAAATAATGGTCTTAATACATTTATTTGTGCATTATAGACATACAACTGTTTCTGATATGCTTTCTGAGTGCATTCATGGTTCAATTTCCACAATCAATCAATTGAAAATATAGAGAATCTCATTAAAATGCTATCATTGTCAGAGTTCAACACACCGTGTATGTATGTATGTATGTATGTATGCATGTATGCATGTATGTATGCATGTATGCATGTATGTATGTATGTATTTATGTCCAACCCATGCCAGCAGTTCAACTCCTGCTAGCATGGAAAATGGACATTCGATGATGATGATGATGATGATGATGATGACATATTATACATGTATTTTCTTTCTGTTTCAGATAACGAAAGTTGAAACGTTATCCTAGCATTAACTTATTTTGTTATTTGTGTGTGTACATTGTTCTGGATGATTCTCAACAGTTGCTCTACTGTGAAGAAACCTGAAGAAAACCTCTGCTGGAAATGGTTGTTCTGGCAAGAGTCGTTGATGGAAGGAACAGTCCCAACATGCAAAACTCTCTCCCCCCGACCCGTTGTTTTCATGCTTTTGAATCGTCTTAGTGTTGAGACTTCACTCTGTTTTGAGTACTATGGTGACCTGTTGCCATTATATAAGTACTCTTCGTTTTCATAGGATAATTATTAATATTCAGGAGAAATAAACTGTTTTAAAAAAAGTTATGTCATTTTGTTATTGGTTTCTTCATATCTTTTATGAATAAATTTACTACATTATTGAAAAAATGTTCAGATTTATTTTGTACATTCTTATTGGACTCAACATTTTAGAGTTAATCTTAACACATTGAGTGCCAAGGGGAAATGTGTAAATTGGTCCCATGTGCCACACGTGGTTTTTTCAAATTCATATAGTATTTCAGTTGTATACAAAAGCTGTATACATGAGAAAACATGTATACAATATATATATATACATGTGGCACATTTGTAAAGTGCCGTGTATACTTATATTGTATACATGGCATTCATTGTGTTAAACATGTCCTCTTCCCTAGATATGTCTTTTTCTCCTTACCAAAATAAATTTACAAGGGAGCTTAAATTTCAAATTGTAACTGTTAATATTTTTCAATCGAGGTTGACTTTTCCTTTCATCCTTTTGGCCTCAATAAAATAATCACCAGTTGAGCAATGGGGTCGATGTATTCAACTTACCCCATCCACTAAACTTGCAGGCCTTGTGCCAAAATTTGAAATCAACATTTTTACATTTCAGCAAAAAAAGAAAGAAGGTGCAGGCATGACTGTATGGTAAGTAGCTTGCAATTTTGAACCTGGGTTCGAAATTTCCCCAAGACACCTGATGAAGGCTGGAGGGTATATCAGCCAAAACGTGTTAACAACAAACAAGATGAGGAGAAATATCCGTCAAATGTAAATAATGTACATAATTCCTCATCTCTTAAATATAGAACTGTATGATGATTACATAATGCACTTTATATATTTTATGCACATTTTATAGACTTAATACCGAGCACTCATAAATATTCACTCTTATTTTTCCATTTTCCCCATATAAAAAAAAATTACCCCATACATATGATAAAACCTTCAGTTAAATTGCATATGTCTACCACGTAAATAAGTGTGAATATTTCATGGAATTGCACTTATGCACATGTATTAAGTGATAGGTGATGCAAAAGACTTAGTTCAATTAAAAACAAAATACACTTTTTACTATCCAACCACCACCACCACCACCACCACCATCATCATCATCATCTCTTTTCTGCCTTTCTTGAACCTCACCATCAGAACATCACCCCTCTGCTAAAATTATATTTTTAACTCCTCTACATTATCACTACATTCAACTAACTTTTTTAACCCCATAATAGATATTACATTTCCCCTACCTCACGTCATGGACGCTTCTATCTCACTCTTTGCCTTATCCTTTTTTTCTCCTTTTTCTTTCTCCTCTCTTTCGCTTCAGCTAATCACATGAAAGCATTACAATTACATTCCCTCCACCTCACATTATGGACGCTTCTCACTCCCTCTTTTTCTCTCTCCGTCTTTTCTCTCTTCTTCTCTTTCTGCCTCACTCTTCACCTTATCTGCTTTTTCTCTCCCCCTCTTTTTCTCTAATCATACGAAGGCATTACCTACAGGCTAAGTAACAGAATGACAAGAATAATTATAAATTACTTACCGAACTGTAAGGACTAAGGGAAATAATGAAGTGGCTGAAAGAATTTATATATTGTTTATGAATTGCAAGTTTCCTGCTGACAACCAAGTGCTGTGACAAGACACTTGACTTGTTTCACAGGAAAACTGGAGAATTCAATGAAATAGTAATTGTAAAAAGTAATCCTAAAAGTTCAAAAACTGGAATGGCTTTTATGCCATAAAGAAGAAGAGCAGTCTGACAGTTTGGGCTGAATATTCTCTTGGAGAAGCATGGAATGTTTATCCTTGTTGCTAATTAACCCTTTCATTACTGTATTTCTTTTGTGTTTCTTTCAATTAATTTTAAATATAACAAAGAATTTAGTAAAATAACTTAGTTATCATTCAGCTAGTGTTAGGAACATGAATTGTGACTAAGGTTTGGTGGAAGATTTTAATTCAAAACTTATGAAAACAGGACATTTGTACTACAGAGCCAAAGGTGGTTTCAGCCGGGTTGGTATCGAAAGGGTTAAATAGTTTAGGGAGTTCTCTGCTCAGACAAAGAGTTAGATGTTGTATCAAGTACTGAATTGATTGATTAAACTTCTGTTGGTGTTGATCTAATGCAGTGGTTCTTAACCAATTTTTGCCTATGGATCTCTTTTGATTGCCATTTTACTTGGATGGACCATCATAGACATTCGATGTTTAAAAAAAATCCCATAATATTTTTATAATTAGACATTATTAGGAATTGTATTAAAAAAACAGTGAAAATATGTGGTGTATTGTAGAAGTAGGACTGATTGATTGCACAAAGTTTTAACAGCAAAATTTTAGGTGGACCCCCTTCCCCACTCCAAGGGTTATATGGACCACTGGAACATTATGGACGTGTGTGGAAATGATCTCAATGGAATTAATACCATTAACCCTTTTGTTACTGTATTTATTTAGAGACGCTCTGTGTTTCTTTCAATTAATTTTAAATATAACAAAGAATTTAGTAAAATAACTTAGTTATCATTAAGCTAGTGTTAGGAACATTAATTGTAACTAACGTTTGGTGGAAGATTTTAATTCAGAACTTTTGAAAAGAGGATATTTGTATTACAGAACCATAGATGTATTGGTATCAAAAGGGTTAAATGTAAATGTGACAAGGATTATAGAATTGGTGTGTGTGTGTGCAGTGGTAAGTCTTTGGTAAGTAATGTTTTATCAGAAGTAAATAAAGAGATACTCAGTGACTGTTTATATAATTGTGTGCATGTGTGTGTATATTGTGGCTGTGTGTGTGTTTGTAGTTTTTTTTTTTTCACTGTTTTAATGAAGAGGAAAAGTTGTGTCTATAACAGAACTTTAGAGACAGATTGGAATCATTAATCTGGAGACCTGACCCAAATACTTACAACAGAAAGGCCCACACTAAAGCCACCTGCCTAAGGTAGCAGGTTGTGGTGTGAAGCCCAGTGATGGATTAAGTGTGCCACTCAGGTAAGTCATACCAGGATTTGAACTCAGAACACAAAGAACTGGAACTGTAGAAGGACAATCTTGTTGAGACTTAAAAGTGTGTTTGTTAAGTTTAAGCTTTAATCATCCATGATTGACTAGACTCATGACTTATGACACTGAGGTCACCAATTGATTGAAGAAGTTGATTAATGTATCAGCTACATTGACTACACAGCCATTGCTGTAGCAACTGTTAAATTCAGGCAGGTGATAAAGGTGTCTTCATGTCACTAATCTTTTTTTTTTTTATTGTCATGGTCTTCCCCCCCTCCCCCACACTCTTGTGGAACATCCTCCACCCCCTCTGTCCTACTTATATTTCTCCCACTGTTCCCTGTAGATAGTTACCAATACATTTCCACCATTATCTATTTCTCTCTCTCTCTCTCTCTCTCTCTCTATCTTTCTCTAACTCTCTCCCCCTTCTTCTTCTTCCTTGTTCTACAGGGGTACCTAATTATTACCCCCTTTATTTCCGTCTATTATACTCTCCCCTGGCTCACAGCCTCTCCTCCCCTCGGTTCCACTCCCTCTCTCAGCTGAGAAGGTTCTGCCCTGCAAGCTACTTGGCAACCCCACTGGTGTGCTGGTGCCTGTTAGAAAGCACCCAGTACACCCTATAAAGTGGTTGACATTAGGAAGGGCAAGGGCATGTAACCATAGAAACCATACCAAAATCACACAATTGGGGCCAGTGCAGCTCTCCAGTTTGTCAGCTCCTGTTGAATCATCCTACCCATACCAGCATGAGAAATGGACATTAAATGACGATGATGGTTTGAACCAGTGCACACCAATGCATTTACAGTTGAAAGTCTGTAAAATTTGGGAGATTTTTTTTTCATCCCCGCCCCCACACACCCTGAAGAACTTAAAATATGCAGTCCCCATTTTAAAGTTTTAAAGATAGTAAAGTGTTTAATGAAGAGAGATTTGACTGCTACATTGAATGAAAGGGTTGATAAGTATCAGTTACGCACTGGGGTTGATCTAATTGATTTAATCCCTTTGTCTGTCCTTGTTTGTCCTCTCTATGTTTAGCCCCTTGTGGGTAATAAAGAAATAAGATTTATAAGTCAACAAGGGATACACAGCATGCTTGTATGACCTGCTAGAAATAGCTGCCAAATCTCTTTCAAATGACCTACAATCATCCTAAAAAAAGGAAGGATACATTGAACAATGTGACATTCCAGCCATGGCCATTTCCTTTTGGATTCACTCAGCTGTAAAAGAGTACCAATTAGGTGCTGGTGCAGCTTCCTCCGCCCCCACTAGATGTGCTGCTGGGTCAAAGATAAGACAGTTGATGAGAGTTCTTGATAACATAGGAACCTAAAACGATTAGTGAAAGTATGGAATATGTTAGCAAGCCATACTTGCTCATGACTGATGGCTCGTTATACTTTAATTACTCCAAAAATTAAACACAATTAAACAGCATTATTTACTGAAATTTGTGTCTTCTTCTATAGCCCTGGGCTGACTGAAACCTTGTGAGAGGATTTGGTTGACTGAAACTGAAAGAAGCCCATTGTATATACGTATATATATATCTATGTGTGTGTGTGTGTGTGTTTGTCCCCCCACTGCTGACAAACAACCAGTGTTGGTGTGTTTACATCCCCATGACTTAGCGGTTGAACAAAATACATCGATAGAATAAATAACAGGCTAAAAAAAAATGTTAGTATTGGGGTCAGTTCATTTGACTAAAAGTTCTTCAAGATAGTGCCCCAGCATGGCCACAGTCTAATAACTGAAACAAGTAAAAGTTGAAAGATATAATACTGGTTAGCGCCCAGACTTCTAATTAGTTATATTTGTGTAGAATTGGCCAGAATTTGTAATTGGCTTTGTGTATATAGAATTGGCCAAAGAATAGAAGAATTGAGTGACCAAATATGTCTTTAATATTTTCCAAGCTTCACTAAGTTTTGGCATGATAAACCCAAAGACAATATTAAACATTTGGCAAGAATATCTTTGAAAATATTGAGAATTTTGTGAAACATATTTCTCCTCCTCAATTCAATTCTAACCAAAAGTTTATACAAACACATAGGTTTGGGCATGGCTGTGTGGTAAGAAGCTTGCTTCCCGACCACATGGTTTTGGGTTCAGTCCCCAGGCAAGTGTCTTCTACTATAAACCCTGGCCTTGTGAATGGATTAGGTAGATGAAAACTGAAAGAAGCCTGTCATGTGTGTGTTGCTATTTCCTTCCCTTGACATTACATGATGGTTATAGGTGATCTGCTTTTCTTTCATTATTTCTTTATTGCCCACAAGGGGCTAAACATAGAGGGGACAAACAAGGACAGACAAAGGGATCAAGTCGATTACATCGACCACAGTACGCAACTGGTACTTAATTTATCGACCCAGAAAGGCTGAAAGGCAAAGTTGACCTCGGCGGAATTTGAACTCAGAACGTAACGGCAGACAAAGTACCGCTAAGCATTTCGCCCGGCTTGCTAACGTTTCTGCCAGCTCGCTGCCTTCATTGTTTCTTTCTGTACCTGTTCTGCAGGTGGGTAACTCAAGCAATAAAATCTTCAGTAGTTTCTCCCTCGGGCAGGGCACAACACTAATAAGAACCCATCACCAAGGGGTTGTAATCAACCTCATATAACCCTAACCCTCATCATGTAAGTGTTGTCCTTAGTTTCCAGTCTTCCATGAAAACATGTTTGGTCAGAGTGGGGAATATTACTTTACTTCGAAACAGGTGACGGTTGGTATCAGAAAGGGAATTTGGCCAAAGAAAATCTACCTCAATAAAATCTCTCCAGCTCATATGAGCATGAAAAAGCAGACATTAAACAATGAATTTAATGATGGTGATGTTCTTATTACTACTTCCTAAACATTTGAATCAAGAAGGGACTGGTCTTGGCATCTTCATGGGTTCCTTAGATTGGAGAGATCAGCGAGGTTGATGGTAGTTTTTAATAATGGTAAAAGACACAGGGATGGGGCAGGGGCACTGACATTTTGGAGAAGGACTGGTGGAATGGTGAGGGCAGAGCCTGAGAAAAGATGAGTATGATGGACAGAGCTGGTATGCAACCATCTACCTCCAGAGAGCATTGACCATTGCAGTATCCGTAAGAAAGACAGAGTGAGGAGACAGTGTGCTTGTGGTCCAGAGACTGATGTGTATTGGCTTTTCACACTGACCATGCAATGTCATTCTAAAAATAAACAATCACATCATGGAAATCTTGAAGCTATTAAATAATGCATGATTGATTCAAATCAAGTTAAATAAATAAGCATTATGTTTAACAGAGTAATCTGAATGCTAAAGGGTTGAAGATTAATGAGTGATACAGGTTGTTGTTGTTTAATCCCAGGTTAGTCCATAGTCAAAGCATTCTAGTCATGGCCATCCCATTTATCACTCTGATATAAAATAATCATGACTTCCTTTTACACTCTACCTTTATTGTTTAAGATGGCAGGTATGTTTTGAGGGAGATTTGGCTGCTGTTTCTAGCATTTCAAGTGACCATGTAGAAGTCTCCCTCAATGGTTCATTATGATGAAGATTATCACCACAAAACGTCATAATAACTGCATATTGAAATAAATGATGTCAAGAAAAATTTTGTTTTTTTTTATTCAGAGTTTAAAAAAAAATCAAAATGACAGAAAGTAAATAATAGAGATGATATCGTAAATTAATTATTGATATCTAAATAGCCTCGTTAACTAATAATAAAAGGCTTGATGAGAGTTTCTATTACTGAATATATATAATGGTGTGGCTGTGTGGTAAGAAGTTTGCTTCTCAACAACATGGTTCTGGGTTCAGTCCCACTATGTGGCACCTTGTGTAAGTGTCTTTTACAAAAGCCTTGTGAGTGGGTTTGGTAGATAGAAACTAAAAGAAGCCTGTCATATATATATATATATATATCCTCATCATCATCATCATCATCATCATCATCATCGTCATTTAACATCCACTTTCCATGCTGGCATGGGTTGGACAGTTTGATTGAGGACTGGCAAGCCAGGAGGCTGCACCAGGCTCCAATCTGATTTGGCAAGGTTTCTACAGCAGGATTCCCTTCCTAATGCCAGCCACTCCAAGAGTGTAGTGGGTGCTTTTTACGTGCTGCATATGTGTGTGTGTGTGTGTGTGTGTGTATCATCAATGTTTGGCTTTAGAGTTTGATGATCTGTCCATGGAGCTAAGTCCTTTGGGGATACGAAACCATTGGTCAATCTATGACCGGACATAGTTACATATAAATATATATGTGTGTGTGTGTGTGTATGTATATATATGTATGTATGTATATGTGTGGGGTGCCTTTGTGTCTGTGTTTGTCTCCTACCACTGCTTGACAACTGGTGTTGGTGTGTTTACATCCCTGTATCTTAGCAGTTTGACAAAAGAGACTGACAGAATAAGTACCAGGCTTAACAAAAAAAGAATAAGTGTTAGGGTTGATTCATTTGAATAAAAGTTCTTCAAAGCAGTGCCCCAGCTTGGTCGCAGTCTAAATGACTTAAACAAGTAAAATATAAAAGACAAAGAGAGCAGAAAAAAATAACAGATGATATCACGGAATAATTAATAACATCGTTGAGTAATTATAAAAGACTTGATGAGAGTTTTTTTTATAATTAAATATATAATGTTGACGATGGCTTTAATAACTAATGATGTTGATGATGGTCCCTTGGTGAAGTAACCTTGATAACTGTTTATATCAGGTTGATTATGACCCCTTGGTGATGGGTTTTGTGCCCTGCCCTGGGGAGAAACTACTGAAGGTTTTATTGCTCGAGTTACCCACCTGTAGAACAGGTACAGAAAGAAACAATGAAAGAAAAGCAGATCAATAGGAAGGAAGGTAGTCAGGTAAGTTGGTAGGAAGAAAGAGACAAATAGAGAGAGAGGGAGGGAGAGATAGCAAGAGAGGAGGGAAAGAGGGAGGGAGGGAGGGAGTTGACATAGAGTGGCAGAGAGAGAGAGAGAGAGAGAGAGAGAGAGAGAGAGAGTGAGATCAATATTGTTGAGAAGAAACATTGAGCTAACTGGAAAGAGCTGAATACTTTGTAGTGACATATTTTATATTGACATTGATTCAGGACAGATGGATAAAATGGAGGATTTCAACGCATAATTTAAACACTTACTTAGTCTGACAATAACTCAGGGGAGAAAACAGCAAACAGTTGTTCGAATACAGGGTGTGGCAATAAACACAAACCTCCCCACGTTTTACAGGTTGACAAACATTTCCGTAACAAATGCAGAGTGTGTACCAAGACAAACTATTGCGGCAACTGAAAAAAAGAAATGATAAAATATTAGCAGTATAGGTGCAGGTGTGACTGTGTGGTTAGAAGCTTGCTTCCCAATCACGTGGTTCTGGGTTCTGTCCCACTGCATGGTAGTTTGAGCAAGTGTCTCCTACCATAGCCTTAGGCTGACCAAAGTCTTACTACACAGCCATATCTATGCCTATATATCAAGATAATTTGGATAACGATAATTAATATTACTTTCAATAAAAAGTACAATTGGATTGATGATAAATTTGAACAAAAAAATAGAAATTTCAAAACCATTGCAGATTACTTTAAAATAAAACTCCAAAGAAATGAGACATTGATTTTTAAAATATACTGAATTAATTTATTGTTTAACCCTTTCGTTACCAAACCAACTGAAACTAGCTCTGAGTACAAATGTCTTGTTTTCATAAGTTTTGAATTAAAATCTTCTACCAAACCTTAGTCACAATTCATGTTCCTAACACTAGCTGAATGATAACTAAGTTATTTTACTAAATTCTTTGTTGTATTTAAAATTAATTGAAAGAAACACAGAACATCTTAAAATAAATACAGTAACGAAAGGGTTATATGACTAATTATCAATTTATATGTTGTATTTACTAATTTCCTGGGTATTTATTTGTTGAGTGATGTCGTTATTGTATGCGATTGACTGAACCGAACAGTGTCAGATGATAATCATTATCAGAGCAAAGTAAAAAGACAAAAAAAGAAAACATAAAAACAAACAAGTAAAATATGGCTCCACAAAGTTGATCTGTTCAGAACTGAATCAAGCCAATAAGTAATTAGTACGTCTTTAATATGACAGGTAAGTAAATGGTTGTCATGCAACAATGTCACTAAGTCATCATAATTTAATATCAGAGAAGAAGGGATTCTGGGAAGGTTTTTTGTGTATACATAATCATTTGAAGCTACCTAAGTGAATGTATTGATTGAGACAGGATTTTCTTGGTTAATGCTTCATTTCTGGACTGTAGCTGGAAAAAATATTGTGTTATTTATTGCATGTTTGTTTGCATTTGTCCATAGTTGTACTAGAGAAGTACATTGGTCTCCCTCACTGCCAATTTATTACTATGAAGATGATATAAGTACATGGAACTTAAACTGCTAATAATCAATTTGCATGATTGAACATCACAATTCAAGACTAATGTGTTTTGTTGAATGCAACACAAACCTGTTAAATAAGAATAACTGAATAAGAGCAAGAAATCAACTCACAAAACAAAGTGGCATTGCTTCACATGAACAACTAAGTGACTCTAATCTGAGGTTGAATTCACCAGCTTTTTTATAATTGTAAGCCAAACTATCCAGAAACTTCCATCTAGCTATTTGGTGAGAAAACTCACATGCTTCATTTCAAGTTTTCCACACCAACCATAAATTAGATAGTATTAATTGGTTGAGAAACATTTGCATAGGTGTCACCTTTTATGGTGATGCATTACCTTTTATGGTGTTATGATACTGTAGGTAATAGTCCTGAGCAGGGAAAATTTGAGAGTGAGGTTTCAAACCTCAGCAGAATCTTTGCTACAACTAGTATTTTACAATGAACCTCCATGCATTCACTGAGCCTGTTAGAAATAACAGCTCAATCTCCTTCAAACCACACTATGCTGCCTTAAAAACGAATGAAACTTTAGAAAGTGTAGTTCTAGATAAACAAAATAAGAGAACCATCATGATTGAGATGCTTTTGGTCATATCTCTGCCTGATCAGGGCTAACCAATGGCTAAACAACAATAGCAACCACAACAACAACAACAACAGCCCCAAGTGAAAGGCAAAGTTGATCATTGTTGGAGTTGAACTTGGAATAAAGCTGAAAGCTGTAATGAAGCTAGGGTGGTGCTCCACTATCTTGTCCATCATTACCAGCTTTATATCTGAAATGACCTGGCTCTAATAGGAGAGGTTATATCAGACCTGACTTTCCCTTCAGTTGTAATCACTGCACAAAAAAGTTGGGAGATTAGTAGAAAAATTAGTCATACTAATTAAAGTGTTTGTTAATTGAAACAATATAAACTAAAATGAATTTTTCTGATATGGTAATATTTAAATAAAATGTGAGAAATAACTAAATTTCCTAATATCCACTTCCTCCCCTCACAATTACGACGATGATGATGTTGACGACGACGACGACGACGACGACGACGACGACGACGACGACGACGACGACGACGACGACGACCACCACCACCACCACCACCACCACCACCACCAATTGGAATTTTACACTTCCATGGTAATTCCTGAAAACATGTTGGAACATCATTGTAAAGAATATGGAAAAATTCAAGAGCTAAAACACAGCCCTGTTTGGTTCCAGTGGCAACAGAAAAAGTCTTTGAACATTAACTACAAGATGTCACTGGTGGTATCATTCCTTTATGCAGGGATTCTATCACCCTTATCATTTTATCGGGAAGACCAACTTTTGACAAAACTTTCTGAGGGTCTAATACAAAACAAAAAGGGACAATACAACACAAAGGACAACAATCAACAATCAAATGCCCCAAATGGAGGGTAGGGAGTTTGACCCAGGGACAACCAAGGAACCCCACACACCCTGACTACCCCAACTGCCAGGGGCACCTCAGCAAATGTCTTTCTCCTTCTCAACTCCTCTTCCAGCTTACAAGCATATGTTCAGAGTTGGCCCATTCACATGAGTCATCTTCACAACGTTCAACAAAATTACAGGGAGGCAGTACTTCCCACTCCACCCTCACTTTTCTTTTCAAGTGGAATTAGAAAATGTTGATTAGGGCTTGGTTGAAGAGGAAAGAATCTGTCATCAATCCTTTCAGCCTCATCCACCAAACTTTGCCATTGCCTCCTCTTCTCGGCCAAAAGAAGGCGATGGGGTATCTTCACAATGGACTTGACTGATAACCAGAATAATAATAATAATAATGATGTTTTCAAATTTTGGCACAAGGCCAGCAGTTCCAGCAAAGTGGGTAAGTCGATTACTTCAACTCCAGTGCTCAACTGGTACTTATGTTATCGATCCTGGAAGTATGAAAGGCAAATTTGACCTTGGTGGAATTTGAACTCAGAACTTTAAGACTGACAAAATGCCACTAAGCATTTTGCCTGGTGGGTTAATGATTCTGCCAACTCATTAGTTCATGCATTATTGACACATAAATGAAGTCAGGACTTGACCGGTACTTTATCAACCCTGGAGGGACAGAAATAAAAAATGTTGGCTTTGACAGTATTTGAACTTAGAACCTAATGAATTGTAACCATAAGTACCAGATATTTTTTCTGATGCTTTGAATTAACCTAGCATGTTTATTTCTGTTTTGCCCACAAGGGGCTAAACATAGAGGGGATAAACAAGGATAGACAAAAGGGGTTAAGTCAATTACATCGACCCAGAGTGCAGCTGGTACTTATTTAATCGACCCCGAAAGGATGAAAGGCAAAGTTGACCTCAGTGAATTTGAATTTAAAAACTAGCATGTTATAGGTATTTTATGTTATTCTTCTCACATGGAAGAAAGGACCATTTCGACTCCAACAGAATTTCACAGAATACAAAACTGCAAGGCTTGTCGTATGCGTTTATTAGTTTTGACTAATTCACCCTCGATTTCTTTTTAATGAAAACACAAAATTTCAGATTTATAAATGATTTTAAATGTGACAAATGGGACTTTCCTGAAAACCAGGAAGAAAGTGAAGTAGCTACTAACCAGGAAAGGAAACAAGCAACAGATTCCCTTTGTAGCTTATTATTTATAAATCACGGAGATTAACTCGTTGGTAGAGATCTTGTTTGGGTATGACAAGAATTTTTTCTTTACAAGACCTCGTTAATTACTGGTATTTTTGTTGTGACAAAGTGCTAACGATATAGAACTCTTGTAGCATCACCAACATCACTGCAACAAGTAGATATTCATATCCAACAAGGATTCTATCGTCAGAATAATATTTCTTACTCACAAAAAACGTTAAAAATAAAGAATTTGATATCTCCATGAAGAAACACCGAAATATGTTAATCTCAAAATAAAATTTTGAATTTGAATTCGATCATAAACGTTTAATTGACATTAAATCGAGGAAATATTGTTAAACAAAAGGAAAATAAAAACGGGGTAGGAAGCTATGCTGTATTTTACTAAGATACCAAAAAAAACCCATCAACTTTACTACAAGACAACTGGTGGGAAAATGGCGGTGTAGTTACGGCAGCAGGGGCGGTTCCCTGCCCGCATCGAACTAGCATCAGTAGCAGCAGCAGCAGCAGTTGCGGTAGCAGTAGCAGTAGTACGACTGCTACAAGTGAACGGGTACTCGCCTCGCTACGCTAGGAGGTTCTCAAAGTGTGGATGTCGCCAGACACTGGAATAATTCTCGCTGACACTGCTTGCGTCGACTGTTAGAGGAATGGCAACTGCCTTGTCAGAAGAGGAGTTCCATCGGATGCAGGTGAGAGAAAATACACATTATTTATAACTTCATTTATACATTTCTTCTACACCTAAATAAATCTATTAACAACATCCAACTCGGCTAAAGAGTTTCTCATTCCCCGCCACGCTTACTCTCTATCTACCCCCCCTCTCATACTATTACTTTATCTATGTCACTCACTCTCTTTATAACACACTATTCCATTCACCTCCCCTTTCTCTCTTATACAATCTTTCACTCTGTTTATCTCTTATACCACCACTCTCTTTATACAATTACTCTCTTTTTCTCTCTTATACGATCATTCACTCTCTTAATACAATTACTCTCTCTGTTTTCATTTCCTCTCTTTGATAATTGTGTTGCCACTGACTGACAATAAAAACCTAGTTTCTTTTTCGTTCGTTGAAGTCAAGAGAGAAAATTTATTTATATTTATCCCTTGTTGACATTTTCCTGATGAGATTGTTTTATTTTCCTCTCCCTGACTTCATTCAAGTTTTACGATATTGTCATAACAAATTATGACGGGTGTTTATATATAAGAGAGACAAATGTATGTGTGTTAGTATTTAAGCTCAGTGGTCAATCCTGGTAGAGCAGACAGACCTGTAAGAATTTCCACCCATGACAATCCCATTTTAATAAAATCTTTTATCTATGACTACACTATTCCGGGTGTCCTCCCTTTTTTAAAGACGATAGGGTGTGGTTTGGGAAATATTTTAGCCGCTATTTCTAGCAGATAGATCGACCTGTCTTGCTTTGGTGTTTTAGTTTTTGTTGTTGTTTAGCCCTCGGTCTATCGTAGTCGAGCCAACCTCCGTTCAAAAGCATTGCAACTATGACCATCTCTTATTTTTCCTTTATGCAGACAACCTAGTACGGTTTTATACAACGTGTTCTTTTCTAAGACAGTAATCCATGATTTAAGGGAAATTTAGTTGCTATCTTTAGCAGGACAAACGACCAGGTGTAGCTTGTGTGATTAGCTCGTATTGGTGTGGTAGTGGTTACCTTTACCATTTACTGTTGGAACATGTGTTAAGTTCAGGTATCTCAGGATGATATACACCATGGGAGTGGGCAGTCTACGTGTTCTCTTGGCCTGTTAGAAACGGTAATGAATTCTCCCTCAATTCAGATCTTTACCGCCCAGGAAAAGGCATGACACATTGTATATAATGTAGTCCTAGATGGATTGTGTCTAAAAAACGAAAATAAAGAATACTAATAGCAGGAATTCTTTTAGTGAGAAGTCCTTGAATCGAAGCTGACCTAGGGCTGAAAAACTACCCTCTGTTTATCATAAAATAAACACACCACACACAAAGGCCTTGGGTCATGTGTAATCTGTGTCGAACAAATTAATAATAATTATTATAATAATAAACAAACATGTCAGAGGAAAGAAATAAGGATGAAATTATTTCTGGTATACTTCTCTCTTTGTAATAAATCATCGTTTATTTGAGTGCAATTATTTATGATCGAATGTTTACTGTCTCCATTTTTAACTCCAGCACTTGTTACTCTCAAATAATACCCCAAATGTATCTATTTCTGATCGATACATTCACTTCTTAGTGTGTATGTATATGTATTTATTAGAAGACAAATACTACGAACACGCCACAAATATATATTTATATAAGCTAGGTAGATAATCCAGTTGACTTTATTAATACTACTAATATATGTCTGTTTAATAAATGGGTAGTAATTAAAATGTCATGTACCACCACCACTAACCAACCTAGTGTTCCTGCCAACATGAGCCGACTAGCTTTACCATTTAATATCAGAGAACAACTGTGACTACTGGCTTTCCAAGACAAACCTTCGTCTTCCTCATCTCTCTCATCAGTTCCACTGATGTAGTTTACTTTGTTATTGTTTTTCTTCTCTTTTTATCCTCTCTTATCCACACCGTCTTCATCTTTCCATTAACACGCATTTACACCCCACCTCCATCACGATGTATATATCTAGTATTTATCTATGTATGTATGTATGTATAGATCTATCCATCCCTCTATCTATCTATCTAACTGCTCCCTAAAAAGAACTTACCAAAAAACAAAAAGCAAAAAAATAAAATTAAATTAAAAATAGAGAAAGGACACCCTATCAATTTATTCTACAACCTCAGCGGGGAAAAAACCCCGGTTCGTTTTATATCTAAAAAGAAAAAAATGTAAGAAACACCAGAAAAAAATCCCCAGCACAAAACAAAAACAAAACAACGCTGTTCTTTTAATGTTATCATTGGTTCTTCAGACATCACCTTTTTGCACACACTTATGTAGATACCATTCTTCTTGTTAATGTTCGTGTAACCTCAGGTCAAGCTTGTTCCAGTTGGCCATTTCATACAGATATGTTACTGTCATCATGTCACGAACTGCTCATCCTGGTCGTGATAAGAGTCATATTATATTACGATTAATCACGCTCAAATGTCGGACTAAATGCATGGTGGTCCTTTACGTTGTGAGTTCAAATTCGTCCGAAGTCGATGAATTTGCCTTTCATCCTTTCAGACTCGATAAAATAACAGCCAGTTAAGCGCTGGGGCTGATGTAATCGAATGAAGCACTCCCCTAAAATTTCTAGCTTTGTACCAAAAGAATTGAAACCATTGATGGTACTAATAAAGTCAATCACCACGAATATAATTCCAATCGAATCTAACCGTTCGATACTCGTCATTTTCTTCTGTTAGTTTTTTTTAATAACGATATGAAATCGCAAATTACGGTAGCATATATATAAGATATTATGAACGTTTGGGCTGTTATTTTTAAAAGTTTTAGTGACCACATGGCGGCCTTTCCTCGTTGTCTCGATCATATCGATTCTGTTGTATAGCCCCCAGGTCAACCCCGATCGAGTTGATTTACGATTAATGTGACCAAACCGTGACCAACCTATCTCTTTTTAGACTCAGTATATCTACGAACACGTGGATATATATATATATATATATATATATATATATATATATAGCAAACGAGGTTGATTTGGTTGTTATAACTAGCATGTCAAGCGACCACCTGTGTCGTTGTGGTGATGACATTGAAATAGTGGTAGTTGTGCAACAGCTGCTCTTTCAGACATCCCAGTTGCTGTTTGTTAGGGCTGTGCGCGCGCGTGCGGGGCAATTAACGCACACTCACACACACGCAGTTGATTAATATTCAATGACTTTCTCTGTGTGTGTGCGTGTGTGTCGCGTGGTTCATCATAATCTTTGTAGGCTCGAGGATGAAACCAGCACAAGATTACACACATATATGCACTGTACACATTAGTTGGTATGCGCGTGTCTTTATAGGTAATACACATTCATAAAATGCTTATATGTGTATCATCATCATCGTCATTTAACGTCCGCTTTCCATGCTAGCATGGGTTGGACGATTTGACAGGGGACTGGCGAACCAGATGGCTACACCAGACTCCAATCTGATCTGGCAGAGTTTCTACAGTTGGATGCCCTTCCTAACACCAACCACTCCGAGAGTGTAGTGGGTGCTTTTTATGTGCCACCGGCATGAGGGCCAGACCAGCAGTACTGGCAACGGCCATGCTCAAATGGTACACACACACACACACACACACACATTAACCTGTCATCATCTGGCATAAAAATACCTTCCTCAGTTGAGAAATCTTGCAAGTTAGTTGGTGATCTTACTCATGCTGGTGTCACATAAAAAGCATCCTATACATTCTGTCAATTGGTTGGCATATGGAAGGGCAGTCACAAAAACTGTGCCAAAGCAGATAAAGTTTGGTGCAGTCTTCTGGCTCATCAGCTCCTTGTTCAACCCATGCCAGCATAGAAAATGGACCTTAAATGGTAGTGATTAGTCACATAGACGCACACATTATATATCAAAGTTGACAGTCTATACTGTGTTTCAGCCTTAACTGGGCTGTCCACAACTGTGGAGACAAGATATCAAGTTTTGTTAAAGGTAGGCGTGTCCACTTTACCCAGCCTATTGATTCTCTACCAGATTATGTTTGCTCTGTAAAATTTAATATTGCTATACCTTACTACTGCTACATGACTGTAGTAAAGATTGTTTGCCAACATAACATGGCAGTCCTTGTTTAGGACAGATGTTGCTGTAATTTAGCCCCAGGAGACATCGTCTCCAGCTGGCTATACAATACAATCTGTGTCCTTGTATTTTCGAACAAGGGAATCTAACACCCCCGCTCAGCTCCAAACAATATCTGTGTATCATGATTTCCAGGTTATTTCCCTTCATCAGCACAGAATAATTGTTCAGCTAAAGGTGGTGCTGTCAAATTCCTGTTCGAAATATATAGTTTTCAAAATGACAACTAGTCACTGATCTATAAATTAGGGGCTAATTTACAGCAACATTTGTCCTAAACCAGGACTGCCATGTTATGTTGGCAAACAATCTTTACTACAAAGTACTGTTGCTGAATATCTCTCGTGAGATTTAAAAATAGTAATTTTCTGCTACATTACTATATATATATATATATATATATCATCATTTAACATCCACCTTCCATGCTAGCATGGGTTGGACGATTTGACTGAGGACTGGCGAACCAGATGGCTACTCCAAGCTCCAATCTGATTTGGCAAAGTTTCTACAGCTGGATGCCCTTCCTAACGCCAACCACTCCAAGAGTGTAGTGGGTGCTTTTACATGCCACCAGCACGAGGGCCAGTCGGGAGGTACTGGCAACGGCCATGCTCAAAATGATGTATTTTACGTGCCGCCTGCACAGGAGCCAGTCCAGGGGTACTGGCAATGATTTCGCTCGAATGTTTTTTCACGTATATATATATATATATATATATATATATATATATATATGTATATGTATATATACATACGAAAGTGGTATCAACAAGTTCCTGGATTAGTTCTGTAGCGCACCAACAGATGGCAGCACACGGTTGCATACACAGTGAGAGCTAGCAGTGACCTTCATCAGGCAGTGTGCCAAGTGACATCATTGTGTTTACTTTGTAAGTTGTGAAATTTGTGTTTTTGTCATCATGTGTGTGTGCTGTAGTTTGTGATTTTATCATGAATAAGAACAAAGAGCCAATGAGAAATTCTGTGTTAAACTTGGGAAGTCTGCTACAGAGACATTTTTGAGCATGCTTTGGCAAGCTTATGGCAATGAGACAATGGGTCGTATGCAATGTTTCAAATGGCATGGGTGCTTCAAAAATGGAAGAATGTTCCTGGAAACAATGATTGATCTGAAAGACCTGCCACGAGTGTCACACCTGGAAATGTGGTATTGTGCATCAAGAATTTGCCCCCCCACCCCCACCCAACTGGGTTAGACTGTTGAGAGTTCTACTACGATGTTTTGAAAAGCATTTGAAGGAGGACGTTCAGCAGAAGTGACTGGATCTGTGCAGCTCAATGAATTAGATTCTGTCACTGAGTTCTCCTCACTTGAGAGCTTCTCATCAAAAGCAACATGGTGTTGTTCCTTCACCTGTCCTGTTTTCCAGATTTGGCACCTGTAGACTTCCATTTCTTCCTGAAGATGAAAATGGGTTGGATGGCTTGACAGGAATTGGTAAGGCTGGGGAATGCACCCAGCCCCACTATCTCCTTTGGCATAGTTTTTATGGCTGGATGTCTTTCCTAACGCTTACCGCTTTTTATGTGTTTGAGAGAGAGAGAGAGAGGTGGTGGTGATGTGCCAGGGCATACCCTCAAGGAACAAGGAGGTGAATGCGAATGGAGGATTGGACAGGGTAAGTGAGCCGGAAGTTAATGAAAGGGGCAAAGGGGAGAGCAGAAGGAAAAAGAAAAGCAGTGAGTGGTGAAAGGTGGGTATATAAAGGAACAACAGGATAGCAATGATACAGTTTGGCAGATGGAGGACAGGAAAGAAGGAGAGAGAGAGAGAGAAAGAGAGAGAGATGACAAAGCAGTTTTGGGCTGCAGGAGTGGGGGAGGCGAGACTGTTCATGAAGAGATGTAGCTTGCTTCATTCAGATGAGATGTGCAAATTAATGTTTCATGTGGGTGGAAAATATATCATGATCATCATCACCATCAACATTTAACGTCTGTTTTCCATGCTGGTATGGGTTGGACAGTTTGACAAGAGCTAGCAAGGTCAGGGGCCACATAGGTTCCATTGTCTGTTTTGGGTTGGTTTCTACATCTGGATGCCCTTCCTAACACCAACCACTTTACAGAGGGCACTGGGTGCTTTTTATGTGGCACCAGTGCCGACAGGGTCACCAAGTACCTTGTAATACTACTGTCCCTGCTTAACTGTAGGGGCCGGGGAGTAGTATTGAGTGGGGTGTGTCTTTGTACCATTTGAGAGATTTAAAGTATAAAAAAAAAGATAAGGAGTGTGAATTAGAGAGACAGACAATGAGAGGGGGATGACGGTGAAGATGTGTCAGGACATACCCTGGGGAGACGTTAGGGGTGGTGAGAATGGGTAAGGTGATACAGTGTGTGATTTTTATTCAAAGCTGCATCTTCAAACATTGCTACTTCAAGTTTCACATGGTTGTTGTCATCAGGTGTAAACATGTTTTGCTTTCATTCTTTTACTTGTTTCAGTCATTTGACTGTGGCCATGCTGGAGCACTGCCTTTAGTTGAACGAATCGATCCCAGGACTTATTTGTTGTAAGCCTAGTACTTATTCTATCAGTCTCTTTTGCCGAACCACTAAGTTACGGGGACGTAAACACACCAACATTGGTTGGCAAACAATGGTAGGAGGATAAACACACACACACACACACACACACACACACACGTGTTTATATATATATATATATATATATATATATATATATATATATATATATATGATGGGCTTCTATTCAGTTACTGTCTAACAAATCCACTCATGAAGCTTTGGTGGGCCTGAGGCTATAGTAGAAGACACTTGCCCAAGGTGCCACGCAGTGGGTCTGAACCTGGAACCATGTTATTCCAGCATGACTTTGACTATAGTCATCATCATCATCATCGTTTAACGTCCGCTTTCCATACTAGCATGGGTTGGACGATTTGACTGAGGACTGGTGAAACCGGATGGCAACACCAGGCTCCAATCTAATTTGGCAGAGTTTCTACAGCTGGATGCCCTTCCTAACGCCAACCACTCAGAGAGTGTAGTGGGTGCTTTTACGTGTCACCCGCACGAAAACGGCCACGCTCGAAATGGTGTCTTTTATGTGCCACCCGCACAAGCCAGTCCAGGGGCACTGGCAACGATCTCACTCGAAAATCCTACGGGAGCCAGTCAGGCGGTACTGGCAACGGCCATGCTCAAAATGGTGCATCTCATGTGCCACCCGCACAAGAGCCAGTCCAGGGGCACTGGCAACGATCTTTGGCCAAAATAAACTAAAGAACACTTATATGCATGTATATGTGTGTGTGTATTTATAGTATGCTGTTTAGTTTTATTTGTTTTATGCATGAAAGCTAAAGCCATTCTGGAGCTCTGCCTTCATAGTTCTATATCTTTTGTTGTTGTTTCTGTCCATAACCAATGTTTTGTCAGTGTGGGGCATCTCTGGGTGGAAGATCAATAAATTGGTGGCGGTTGTACTGTTTTGATCAATTTTACATGTTTCAGTCATTTAACTGTGGCCATGCTGGGGCACTGTCTTGAAGAAATTTTGTTGAATGAATTGACCCCTGTACAATTTTTTTCTTTTAAGCTTGGTACTTATTTCATCAGTCTTTTTTGTTGAACTGCTAAGTTATGGGGGCGTAAACACACCAACATTGGTTGTCAAGCGGTGGTGAGGGACAAACACAAAGGCACACACACACACACACACACACACACACACACACACACACACACACACACACACACACACACACACACACACACATTTACGTGAAGGATTCCATCTACCAAACCCATTCACAAGGCTTTGGTCAGCCCAGGACTATAGTGGAGGACACTTACCCAAGGTGCCACATAGTGGGACTGAACCTAGAACCACCATGCAGTTGGGAAGCAAACTTCTTCCCACACCTCCATGTCTGCACCTATTATACAAAAAGGTCTTTAAAAAAAAAAAACCCGGCAGATTAACTGGTCTGAGAGAAGAGAGTTTGTGTGTAGGCCTTTTCAATGGTGTGTTTGAAGAGCTGAAGACAGCAAAAGTGTTTGCACAAAAACTCTCTTCCCTTGTGCTTGTGTTAACCTGTCCTTGTTGGTATGGGTTGGATGGTTTCACCAGAGCTGGCACGCTGAGGAACAACACTGGGTTCCAGTCTGATATCATTTGGTTTCTACAGATAGATGTTCTTCCTAATGCCAGGCACTTATGGAATGTGCTCAGAGCTGTTATGTGGTACTGCACAGGTGCTTTTTCATGGCACTGCATGGGCACTTTTATGTGGCACCTCACAAGTGCTTTACATCATGAAAGGGACTCATAGTCATACACACACACACACACACACACACACACACACACACACACACACACACACACACGTACATGTACATGTGTGTGTTTTTGTATGTGTTTGTCCTCCACCTCCACTTGACAACCAGTGTTAGTGTGTTTACATCCCTGTAACCTAGCGGTTTGGCAAGAGAGACCGATAGAATAAGTACCAATCTAAAAAAACAAAAAAAAGACAAGGCACAGGGGTCAATTAATATGACTAAAAGTCCTTTAAGGCGGTGCCCCAGCATGGCCACAGTCTAGCGACTGAAACAAGTAATCGATATAAGAATTGTTCTTTTCTCTCCCAAAACACTGAGTCCTGTTACACACACACACACACACACACACGTGTGCAACCAATATCACTGTGTGAATGTGTGTACATAGGTATATGTATGGATGTGTATGTATGTATGTATAATTGTATGTATGTATATATATATATATAGGCGCAGAAGTGGCTGTGTGGTAAGTAGCTTGCTTACCAACCACATGGTTCCAGGTTCAATCCTACTGCGTGGCAGCTTGGGCAAGTGTCTTCTACTGTAGCATTGGGCCAACCAAAGCCTTGTGAGTAGATTTGGTAGACAGAAACTGAAAGAAGCCCATCATGTATATATATATATATATATATATATTTTTGTGTGCCTGTGTTTGTCCCCCAACATCGCTTGACAACTGATGCTGGTGTGTTTATGTCCCCGTAACTTAGCGGTTCAGCAAAAGAGAAGAATAGAATAAGTACTAGGCTTACAAAGAATAAGTCCTGGGGTTGATTTGTTTGACTAATGGTGGTGCTCCAGCATGACCATGGTCAAATCAGTGAAACAAATAACAGAATAAAAGAAAGAATGTGTGTGTGTATAAACGTCTGTGCATATATGGATGATTGTTGGGTGCTGATCAATAATCTTAGAAGCTACAATTCTCAATGTCACAAGGCTGAAAAATCAGAACATCAAAAAATTTGAAATAATGGCAACCACATTATTCTCTGCTATAATATCAAAAAAAAAAAAAAAAAAAATCCAAGCTGAATTTTGAAATATTCTAGACAAAAAATACTAAGGAAAACATCTATTCAAAAGAACATTTATTTACATTTTTAAAAGAAAGTTCATTTGAGAAATATGAAGTGTATTGCAGTTCTGTTATTATTGTTCCTTCAATATGAATATATTTATATATCTTATTATATATTTATGTATATAAGTGAAGGTGCATGGCTCAGTGGCTAGAACGTCAAGCCTACAATAATGAGGTTGTGAGTTCAATTCCCAGACCGGGCTGTGTGTTGTGTTCTTGAGCAAGACACTTTATTTCACGTTGCTCCAGTTCCCTCAGCTGTTGAAATGAGTTGCGATGTCACTGGTACCAAGCTGTATCGGCCCCTTTGCCTTTCCCTTGGATAACATTGGTGGAGAGGGGAGGCTGGTATGCATGGGCAACTACTGGTCTTCCATAAAAACAACCCGAGGTTGTGCATTCACTGGTGAGGCACCTTTCCACCCAGACTTGTACCCTGGAAAGAAACTTCTTAGGTGCAACCATGGCCATTCGTGACCAATGGAGTCGAAAGATTTCTATATATAGCTTGTAGGTATAGAAACTGAAATATTTCCCTGTTTCTATACCTACGATATACTCAGAATTTTGATACAAGATTACTGTATTTTCAACTTGTTTCACCATATTTATCATTTTAAATTCAATTTTTTTAACTGCATTTATCTTTTACTCATAACCAAAATCTCGCAACAGAAATTACAAACAGTTGAGATTTTATTATAAATAATTTACATTATTTACATTATTTACATTTGATGGATTTATTCTCCCTCTTTAAATTCTGCATTCAATTCCTTCCAAGGTCGATTTTACTTTTCATCCTTCTGGGGTTGATAAAAATATAGTACCAGTTAAGCGCTGGGGTCAATGCTATCAAGACTTGTGCCTTAATTCTAGACAGTTATTTCACACATTCAATATCCTTAGTTTTTGGCTTTGTAGTGTTTGTTCTTTTGGCATTTTGAGATTATGGTCCAAACTCTCTTTGTCCATGTATACATGTCTGTATTTTTATGGGTGCTTTAAAAGCCCTTAGGTGAAGGAGTGGCTGTGGTAAGTGGCTTGCTTACCAACCACATGGTTCAGGGTTCAGTCCCACTGTGTGGCATCTTGGGCAAGTGTCTTCTACTATAGCCTCGGGCCGACCAAAGCCTTGTGAGTGGATTTGGTAGACGGAAACTGAAAGAAGCCTGTCGTATATATGTATATATATATATGCATGTGTGTTTGTGTGTTTGTGTTTGTCGCCCCACCATCGCTTGACAACTGATGCTGGTGTGTTTACGTCCCCGTAACTTAGCGGTTCGGCTAAAAGAGACCGATAGAATAAGTACTCGGCTTACAAAGAATAAGTCCTGGGGTCGATTTGCTCGACTAAAGGCGGTGCTCCAGCATGGCCACGGTCAAATGACTGAAACAAGTAAAAGAGTAAAGAGCAAGACCACAATAACCAGCATTTGTTGATGTGGAGTGGGAGGGTGCCGGTCTCTGTAGTCTGGTTGTCTTTAAGAAAACTAGGGATAGCGGAATGGTTTGTAAGAGCTGAGTGAGCCATGTACAGAGATGCTGTTAGCAAGGTGTGAGCTAGCAATAAGTTCAACAAGGAATTCAGTGTGCAGGGAAGTGTCTGTCAAGGCTTCATTTTCAGGTCCTTCTTCTTGATATATCACCAGACAATAACAGACTAGTTTAAGACCAATCATCTGAAGGAGCAATTGTATGCCAATATTTTTTTTATCACTGTTTCAAACATTTAGAGAAGACATTCAGGTGAAATCAAGGTTGTGACCACCAGTGCTGGTGACACGCGAAAGGCTATTAGTTACAAGCCTCTCTCTCTGATCTCATATATCAGCAAAGACATGGAACTCATTGTCAGATGGAAGTTGATACATGTTTCTAGAAGAGACTGGCTTGCTCATTGACATGCAGCACAGTTGCCATCGAGGAAGGAGCAGCTTCATACAGTTTCTACATTATGACTTGGTACTCAATCAACAGCCTTGTGACATTGAGATTTGTAGCTTCTAAGATTATTGATCAGCACCCAACAATCATCCATATATGTACATACGTTTATACACACACACACACACACATATATATACATACATACACAGCCACCTATGTACACACATTCACACAGAATGATATTGGTAGAACATTGCAATAGAAACTTACATGAACACATGTATGCGTGCGTGTGTGTGTGTGTGTGTGTGTGTGTGTGTGTAACAGGACTCATATAGTGTTTTGGGAGAACAATTCTTTTACTTGTTTCAGGCATTCGTGTTGGTGACCCATAAAAGGCACCTTGTGCACTCTGTACAGTGGTCGGTGTTAGGAAGGGCATCCAGCCCTAGAAACCAAACCAAAACAGGCTGGAGCCTGGTGTAGCTTTCCAGCTCACCAGTTCCAGTCAAACTGTCTAACCCATGCCAGCATGGAAAACGGATGTTAAATGATGATGATGATGATAACTGAAAAGTTTTTCTGTAAATCTTAATAAAAGTTAAAACTTTAGTGGGTGGGAAAGGGATAGAACTCTACTGCCGTCTGGCAAGTGGTCATGTAGTGGGTTAGATTGCCATGTAGTGTACTTAATATTATGAAGTGCACTACATGTTAAGTATGGGTGTACAAGAGGTGTAAGCACAGGGGATCAGAGGTTGGCTGAGAAAAAAAGAAGGGTTCTGTATGTAGGATATATGCAGATGTAGCTATCTGTAGAAGCACAGATGAATTAAAATTTCCAAATTCTTGAAGGGCTCCCTAAATGTAGGTGATAAATTTTCTTATCTGGTTGACCTAATCAGCATTGGAAGTAGGTCATGTTCTTGACCTCCATTATCTCAGTGACCTAATTAAAAGTGGTGGAGGTTAAATTAGCTAGAGTAAGAATAAGGTGGAAAAAGTTCAAGGAATTATAGTCTCTGTTTGCAACAAAGAAATTCTCTTTCTAAAAGAATGTTAGAATGTGATGCTTGTCTTTAGAATATGGTTTGTGAGTGCAGAAGACATGCAGAGGTTGATGGCCGATGCCAGTGCCATCTAACTGGTAGCTGTGCTTGTGGCATGTAAAAAGCACAATTCGAGTGTTGGGCTTCATAGAGGCAGTGGCAGGTGACCAAGACCCTTGGCAATATACCATGCTTGTGTTGACCTGTCAAGCTAAGTGAGACCATTGTCGTGGCTGATGGCGGTGTCAGGTGAATGGCACCTGTGCCGGTGGCATGTAAAAAGTACCCACTACACTCTCGGAGTGGTTGGCATTAGGAAGGGCATCCAGCTGTAGAAACTTTGCCAGATCAGATTGGAGCCTGGTGCAGCCTCCTAGCTTGCCAGTTCTCAGTCAAACTGTCCAACCCATGCCAGCATGGAAAGCAGATGTTAAACGATGATGATGATGATTGATTAAATGTGTAGTGTTAGTTTGTATGGATGATGAAATGTAAATGAACTGAGAGAAGAAGTGAATATAAGAGTGATCGACTGAAATGTGTATAACTGATAATCGAGTTGTTATGGCTGGACATGTGATGCTTCTTGAGAAGGACATTTCTCTGAAGAAGCTGAAAGGAAATGACAAAATTCTACAACATATAGGTAGATGCTTTGCTTAAGAAGAGCCTACCAAATCCGTGCAAGCTTGAAAAATGGTGTTAAAATGATGATGTTGGTCATCATCTCCATCATCATCATTTAAAGTGCATGTCCCACCTTGGCATGGGTTGGATGGTTTGACAGGATCTGATGGACCCAGGGACTGTATCATGTCCCAATGTCTGCTTTGGCATGGTTTCTGTGGCTGGTTCTCCTTCCTAACACCAACCACTTTTACGAATGTATTGGGTGCTTTGTTTTCATGCCACCAACACTTTTATTGAGGTCGCCATGCTGCTTGCAAGACTATAAACCCTGAAGAGGATGGAGTTGGCTTTATGCTAGGGGTTAAAGTATGAGAGAAGGGTGGGGTGGACAGAGCAAGTTCTTGTTGAAGGGCTGCATGGTTGCTCACATTTAGAAGGGGAGAGAGAGAATGATCAACAGGAGCTGTGAAGAGATATTGGAGATGAGGTGTCCAGGTGGCCCCCTCAGGGCATGTGGTGAGTAGAAGTGAGTGGGTGGGGGATAACAGAATTGTAAGGGGAACAGGAGATGAGGGGACAAGGAGCAAGCCTGCAACTGTAAAAGTAGTTGGTAGGGTCGGAGGGTGGTGAGTGAAGAGTCCTGAGTTGGGGAGGGAGTAGAGGGATGCAGATGAGAGAAGCTGGATAAAGAAATATAATTTGTTAAATGTGGATGAATGTTGTGAAAGAGGGAGAACCAGGAACATGTTGGATGAAGTAATGAAGACATGACTTCAGGTTGTTGAGTTTTACAGAGGAGACGACAAAGGACCAAGATGATTATGATTTGCTGCGCTCGAGAAGAGCCATTTATCTCAACAAAAATGAGCTCTTAAAAACATAATTGTTAATATCTAGGCCCCTACATCCAGTCTGTCCTGTCAAGCCTCTTCCTCATAACTCATCATTGTAACACTCATCCTTTTTTTCATCCTTCTAACTACGGCCGATTTCTTCAGCTGCTGTAATTAAATGAGAACAGACCTACACATATGCCATTCCTTGCTAGTTATCCCCCTCCTTGGAACCACTTCCCTTGCATACCATCCTGCACACTTGATATCATCCCTTATTTTATTTTCTAGTGAATATCCCTTCCTCCTGAACCCTCTCATATCTGCCATTGATACCCCCCCCCCCCCCACCACTAACCTTTGCCATTCACTATTTCCAACCTTTGTACCTCTGACTTCCATCTCTGTCATCGTGCATCCCTCTCTCTCTCCCCCCCCCCCCCCACATCCTCTCACTATGAAAGTTTTTCATGAGAATCGCTGCTTTCCCAGTCAGGTTGCCTTTGCTGCAGCTTATGGAGTCCACTACGCAGTGCTATGGTGACAGTCTCTTTCTCAGACTGTTGCACATCTCTCCCTCCCCCCTGTCTCTCTCTCTTCTACTTCTCGTTCTATCATTTCTCTCTCACATGTATCCTCTTCCTCCCGGCTCTCTCATGCTACTCTGCCTCCTCCCCCTTCTCATATTTCTCTTCCTCTGCAGGATTTCATTTCTAGTTGATTCTCTCTTACGCATGTTGTCGACACAACAGTTTCTCTGCAGATTTTCGTTTGAACTTCTAGTGATGATGAAGAAGCTTGCAGCGGCGCCGTTTTTGGGATCATTAGATCTCTCTATGTAGGAACTGGTTGATGGGAAGAAGGGAAAGAGAAAAAGAGAGATAGTTGGAGTGAAGGAGACAGGGGGATGCAAGGACGGTTTTTTTTTTTTTTTTTTTTGGTAAGCAGGGTACAACAAAGATCAGAAAGTATCTCTTTCGTAGACCTCAGAGTGGGAAAGACAGAGAGGAGAAAACAGGATATGGGAGAGAGAGAGAGAGGAGGGTGTTTATGCACAGATTGAAGAAGGGGGAAAGAAAGCAGGGTGAAAGGAGAGAGATGAAAGTCATAAGAGAAAGAGGGAGGGAAGGAGAGATGTGAGAGTGTCATCATGGTGCTGCATTGCTTAGTTGCCAAGGAAGTATGTGTCGAGATGCTTTACCATTCTCAGTAGTGGTTGCTCTGCTGCACTTAAATGCATGTGTTTGTTGTTCGTAACCTGTCTTCTGATACCACCGTTTTATACACATATTCCGATTGCTTAATAATTCATAAACAGATAACAAAATGAATATTAATGTCTTAGCTTCATCAAGTCCAGTGTTTTGGCTTCACTGCTAAACTGAAAACTTTGTTTGATTGCAAACTGGTAATTAGGAACAAGGAAAGAAACTGCAGGTTTCTTCCTCCACTGCAGAACATGGCTGGGGCTTTTTTGTTTTTTTTTCATATTCTCTTGCATCTAATCTGAACATTTTTGCATATTAGCATATATTTTAATTGCTTAGTTATATTAACTCATGACTAAAAAACAAAATAAATAGTAATTTATGTCCAAACCAGATATACCATATCATCATCATTGTTGTTTAACATCCCCTTTCCATGCTGGCATGGGTTGGATGGTTTGGCTGAGAACTGGCAAGCCAGGAGGCTGCACCAGGCTCCAATCTGATTTCGCAAGGCTTCTACAGCTGGATGCCCTTCCTAACATCAACCACTCCGAGAGTGTAGTGGGTGCTTTTACGTGCCACTGGCATAAGGGCCAATCAGGTGGTATTGGCAATGACCATGCTCAAAAGGTGTTTTTTATGTGCTACCTGCATGGGTAGCCAGTCCAGCAGCACTGGCAACGACGACGTTCGAATGTTGTTTTTCACATGCCACCAGCACATGTGCCAGTAAGGCGATACTGGCAACAATCACGCTCGTATGGTGCTTTTTACATGCTATCAGCGTGGGACCCAATCAGTGGCCCTGGCAACGGTCACACTCGGATGGTGTTTTTAATGTGGATTTTGATTTCACTTGCCTCAACAGGTCTTTGCAAGCAAACTTTATTGTCCAATGAATGAAGGGTATTCATAACTGGGCTTTATGATGTTTGTGATAATGTGTTAATATATTCCATAGTTAACATGCATTTCATTCAGCTCGTTCACTGAATGCTTTGTGTGTCTTTAAAAGGTGTGCTGCAGTCGAATGTATTTGCTGTGGTCTTTCTATTGTCCTGTGGCTTTGTCCTCGATCCTTTAGTCATTTTAATTAGTGGTTTTTGTTTTTATCCTGTGCATTTCTTTATCAAATGCTTTGTTAGTGAAGCAAAATCTAAATGTTCTTTGTGTTTGGATAGTGTTTGTTTCCATATATGGGTATGCTTTTTTTTTTTGATTATTAATCAGCAGAAGTCACAGAGGGACTTAAAGGCCAATTGTAAAATGTATATCATCATCATTATCATCATCGGCATCATCATCATCATCATCATCATCGGCATCATTAGCGTCATTGTCATCATCATCATTGTCATCATCGGCATCATCATCATCATCATCTATGGCATCATCATCATCTATGGTATCATCATCATCTATGGCATCATCATCATCATCTTTGGCATCATCATCATTGTTGTTTAATGTCTGTTTTCCATACTGGCTTGAATTGGATGGATTGACAGGACCTTCACTAGGTTCCAATTGTCTGTTTTGGTATGGTTTCTATGGCTGGATGCCTTTCCCAATGCCAACCACTTTATAGAGTGTACTGGCTGCTTTTTACATGGCACCAAAACAAGTGCTTTTATATGTGGCAGCAGCACAAATATAAAATAAAGTTATTTTATTCCACACGAATAGAAATAAAGAAAAAAGAAGTTGAAAATGTGCTGGGATTCATTTAGATTTTTTAATTTTATATTTTTAAATTGGAAGAAATTTGCAGCAAAGCTCCAAGTCTTTCTATCGTGACTTTTGAAAATCAGGAATTTGTGAAACCGGTTAAATCTTTCGAAATTTGAAAATGAAAAATAAAAAATTCTTAACAAATCCCTGTGCATTTTCAATCTCTTTCATAAATATATGTGTGTATGTGTGTGTGTGTGTGTGTGTGCATTTATTTATGCTTTTATGTAAGCAAATGTGATATATGTTGTTAATTTCTTTGAGTATTTACATCTGAAATTGATTCATATATTTAGGAATTTTATTTGTACTGTTTAGATGTTGAATTTTAATACAGACTTGTTCCTTTTGTGTACCTTTTAATTTTTACCAAAATATTCCAGTGTAGTCTTTGAGTTGTTTCTAGCTCTGCATGTAATTTCTAATGTTTTGCATATAACAAGCATGTACTTAACATGGATATACTGTCGAAAGCCACAAAACCGCAGTATTTGTCTCAAGAAAGCTTCTCATATTGACATATAGTGCTAGAAGGCAGATAAGTTTATCAGTTGCAGATGAAAAGCATCCAGCAACATGATGAGGGAGGAAAGAGCCCAGGGTTCAACATAGAGCAGGGTCCAACCTACCCCCAAATGGTGCAGATCGCTACTACAAAGTTGTCCGCAACCAGGTCTATAAATCCCACATGAGTCCTGAATTCCCACATGAGACGAGAGGAGGACAAAACATTGAACTAAGAATATTGTGCAGCTGTGTCCTGCCAAATCCTCATTCCTCAAAATAACAAGGAGAGAGTCCAATATTCTAAGGCAATAGTCTTCTTCCAATCATATTTAAGAAGGATAAAGGCTGTACTCTTGTGTTAAATGTGACAGGGACTTGTTAAACAATGTCCTGATTATCTCCTTAATTACTGGGTATTTCTCTAATTACTAGTTATCTTCCAAAATGCTCCATTGCTTCTTGCTTAATATAAACAAAACTTAAAAATAACGAAAGAAACTCTACTACTACTATTACTACTACTACTACTACTATTACTACTACTACTACTACTACTACTACTACTACTACTACTAGTATTATCACCACCATTACTACTATAATTACAAGAAACCCATTGCCAGTCAAAGTAAAGTAGTAAAGTTTGTATATTTTCATCAATTCAATGTATTATTGTTGCTCAATACATATAAATATGATGACCTACAATAATGGTATGTTGAGAGAATTTAATTCACATTGCAGTTGACTATCCTTCCTCTGGAGTCAATAAAATAATCGTTAGTAATGTAATTACTTAGTTAATTTTATCAAGTATAACATCTTTGTGTCAAACCCAGAACTGTGTCTAGAGGCAGATGCAGTCATTTTGTTTTTAGTCTCTGACAGTCTACAGCATTGTCTATAATATACGTATGTATGTATATACGTATGTATGTATATACGTATGTATGTTTGTAGTCTGTATACTTAACTGGCAATCCTACCAAGCCTGCCTGCTTGGTAAGAAGGGTAGTTTTTATTGGACACTCCGCAGGAGGAAACACAAACCCTATCAAAGGGCAGATAACGTAGGGTCAACAGCCATCAAACAACTGGGAGTGAGAGACCAGTGGCCTTTGCTTAGACATCTTTCTAAGAGATGGAAAACTCTGATGTAATGCCTGCGACTTCCTTTGCATCCAATGATGTAGACGAGTCCTTCTTTTTGGACAAATGCATACAAACAATTTAGGGAGTGGGATTGGCCCTGTGCAAAGCCTTTTTTCACTTTAAAATGCTCCAGGCACAGGGGTCGCTTGTTTTGTAACATTTCTATTTTATGTTGCATTCTGTGTCTGGCTGTAGCTGAGAAAGGCAAAAAACCTCAATGGAAAAATTCATGATGGAATGAAGGGATGTGTCAGCATGGGTGGTAACCCTGGAAACACCCCCTCCTGCAAGAGGGGCCCCCTCATTGCCACATCTGGTTAAAAGAGTGTAAGTCTCTAGCAGGACTGAAAAACCACATCTGAGCTGCTCATATTTAAGAGAACAATCAAATGATGTCACTACTCGAAATCTAGCTGCATCCATCTTGTATGTCTACAAAACAATTATTATGTTATGTTCCAACTGGGAGAGAGTCATTAGCACATTGGACAGAATGCTTTGTGGACTTTCTTCTAGTTCTTTACATTCTGAGTTCAAATCCTGCTGAGGTCAGCTTTGCATTTCATCCTTTCAAAGTCAATAAAAAAAACGTACCAGTCAAATACTAGGTCAACGTAATTAGCTATCTCCCCCCTCCCTTTAAAAAATTTCTCTTTTGTGCCACCATTTGAGTTCAAATCATACCAAGGTTGATTTTATTTGTCATCCTGTAGATGCAGGCATGGCTGTGTGGTTAAGCAGCTTGTTTCCTAATCACCACTTTCAGGTTCAGTCCCACTGCATAGCACCTTGGTAAGTGTGTTTTACTAAAACCCTGGGTCAACCAACCTTGTGAGTTGATTTGGTAGATGAAAACTGAAAGAAGCCCAGCATACATATGTGTGTGTGTGTGTGTGTGTGTGTTTGTGTGTGTGTCTCCTTATCTTGACATTGTACTGGTGCCATGTAGAAAGCAGCCAGTAGACCCCATAAAGTGGTTGGCATTAGAAAGAGCATCTAGCTGTAGATCAGTCATTTGGTTCTTATTGTGCCTTGTGGCACTTGAGGCAAAAACAAGATCATTCCACCTTCTAAAACGGAAAGCATCCTTCACAGCTTGTTCCATTGTTAACTCTCTGCTTTTAAGATTGTTCTCTGCCATGTTTCCTTTGGTCGGCCACGTCTTCTTTTACCTTGTAGAGAACCCATTGCAAAACGATTCTGACAATTGAGTTCAGTTTATAGTGACAAACTCGACCCAGCCCTTTTCATCTCCTTGCTTCAATAGTTTTTCCAGCTGTAGAAACCCTACAAAAATAGACAATGGAGCCTGGCACAGCTTTCCGGTTTGCCAGTTCCTGTCAAACTGTCCAACCCATATCAGCATGGAAAATGGATGTTAGACGATGGTGATGACGTGCAGTAGTTGTAAAGGAGTGTGACTGTTATATAAGCAGTGTTATTCATTGTGACTCTAATGTGAAAACATGTCCTTCCTAGGGGAAATATTATCTTGCTTAGAAACCCGTAAGTGTTGGCAGAGGGAAGGATATTTGTTTACGGAAAATGGGATTTGGTGAATTCTATCTGACCCATGCTCACATGGAAATGTGGACTTTAAAACTATGATTGTGATCTTTACAGAATTTCTAAAATAAGGACCTGCGAGATTTCATTTTTCTTTTCTTTTCTTTATTTTTTATTATGTTATCTCTTTTAAATGGGGTTCACTTTTCATGAAAGAGTATGTTTATGTCAAAGGGAATACATCTATATAGGGGCAGATGTGGTTGTGTGTTAAGAAGTTTGCTTCCCAACCACATGGTTCTGGGTTCAGTCCCACTGTGTAGCACATTGGGCGAGTGTCTTCTGCTATAGTTTTGAGCCTACCAAACCCATGTGAGTGGATTTGGTAGGTGGAAACTTGAAGAAGCTTGTCATCTATATGTGTGTTTGTGTCTGTGTTTATCTCCCACCTCTGCTTGACAGCTGGTGTTGGTTTGTTTATATCTCCATAACTTAGTGGTTTGACAAAGAGACCGATAGAAAAAACACCACGCTTAAAAAATAAAAAAAATAAATACTGGGGTTGATTTGTTCAGCCAAAATTCTTCATAGTGGTACCCTAGCATGGCTGCAGTCAGATGATTGAAACAAGTAAAAGAATAAAAGAATATTTGTGTGTGTCTGTCTGTGTAGGAGTGTGTGAGTGTGTGAGTGTGTGTGTGTGTGTGTGTGTGTTGGTAATACCGTTTCTGATTGATGCTGTGCATGTGATGGCAATAAAGTGGGGTTGATGCCATCGACTAACTCCGTCCCCTTAAAATTGCTGCTGTTGTGCCAAAATCAAAGACTGTTCCATTTAAGTGTTATTTTATATTTTTTTTGAATTTCAATAAAATTTTTGCTGTTTTTGCGAAGAATGTTTGAAATGGCTTTTAGAGACAGAAAGAAAATAAAATCATAATCATTTATAACATTAGACCAAATATTAGTGAAAGTTCCTGCCAGAAGATAAAGAATGAGGCCAATTTTTTTCTGATACAAATCAATTCATGAAAAATAGAATGGTTTTAAGAAAATTAAGAAAATTAATTTTAGGAGTAGAAATAAGAAATAACAAAATTATTTTTAATAATCTAAAAAAATAGACCAAAAATGACCATTGAGACTTTAATATTGTCATCACTGAAAATTTTCAAGACAAGCAATGTGTTCTTTGTGAAGATTAGCTTTTAATATGTTACTACTGATTTTAGGTGGCACCAGTCCACACTGTAAAGTAGTTGGCATTTGGAAGGACATCCAACTGTAAAAACCATGCCAAAACTGACCTTTCCTGTGCTGGTGTGATGTAAAAACACTCTGCCCACTATGTGGGATGGTTGGTTTTAGGGAGGGCATCCAGACACAGAAGTCTGGTGCAGTCTTCTGCCTGACCAGCTGCTGTCAAACTGTCCAACCCATGCCAGCATGGAAGGTGGGCATTAAACGCTGATGATAAGCTGTTGGCTCACTGGGCAAAATACTTAGTGTCCTCATGTCACTCTTTATGCTCTGAGTTCAAATTCTGCCATGGTCAATTTTGCTTTTTATCCTTTCGGGGCTGATAAAATAAGTTTCTGTTGAGCATTGGGGTTGATGTAATTGACCATCCCCCCCCCCCCCCCCCATCTCCTCCGAAACTGCTGGCCTTGCATCAAAATTTGAAACCAATATGTAATTCCTGATGTGTGTTGGCTTATCTGGATCCTTGAGCTGGTGGAGACCTTAATAGCTTGGAGACAAAATGTCTCTTCGTGTCACTTTCTCAAAACTTCTGATCCCAGTTACAATTTTGTCCATTGATTATTCTGGTTGTGCCAAGGAGGCAAACCTTTTGTAAGAGTTCTACTGGGCACTCTATTCCAATTTCCTTCATATTCCTCTTGAGGCCTTCTGATACTGTCCCCCACAAGGACCCAACAATAATTGGTACTATCTTCACTATTTTCATTTTCCAAAGCCACACTATTTTATACTTAAGAGGGTTGTGTCTATTTTTTTGCCTTCCTTCTTGACTATTCGTGGGTCAAAGGGGCATGCAACGTCAAGTATACAGTGTATGTGGTGCACCTTGTCCACCACCAATAGGTCTGGTCTGTTATGTTCTAGCACCTGATCTGTTTGGATTGGGAAATCCCAGAGGATTTTGCAGGTCTCTGGCTCTGCCACTCTCTGTGGTTTGTGTTCATACCACGTCTTGCTTCTCTCTAGCCCCCATTTTTCGCACAGTTTCCAATATAGCACTATTAATACCTCATCATGTCACTACAACTTGTAGTGGTTTTGGGCAAGTCTAGGGCATTCGTTTGCGATACAAGCAATGGTTTTGTCTACTCTGTTACAGATGTGGCACAGTAGAGGCATTTTCTCATTCCTAAGGTTGACCCTCCATTTCATAGCCGAGACTTGGTCTTGTGCTGCCATATTGGAATTGTTAGTGTGTCAGGCAAAATGCCTAACAACATTTCTTTCAACTCTTTTTGTTCTGAGTTCAAATCCTGCCAAGGTTAACAGACTATGGAACCACCTCCATCATCGTTGCCATCATTGTCATCATCATCACTGTCATCATCATCACTGTCATCATCATCATTGTCATCATCGTCATCATCATCATCGTACAAAATCTGTCATGTATTAATTTAATTAGCAGTGATGTTATCCTGAAGATTGCTGACAAAAAAGTCTCCTCAAATCTCAGGAATCCTTCCCAGGATTATTATTATTTTATAAAAAATATGTGTGGAGTATAATACACGTTCGTTCCTGTGTTGTTGTTCTAGTTGTTGTTGCATTCACCTCTGTAGAAAGAACCTGTTGAAGACTTCTATGGGAAACTGTTTCGAATATCTTTTCTGTCTGACATTTGTAACTAGAGTGAGAGAATAGACTACAGGTATGTTGTTAATCCTTGAGGATTAAGATTAAGGCTAAGTATAATCTTCGTACTCAGTGGATTATGATGATGTTTAAGTAGTTTTGTCATTTTCTGAAATGTGAAAACACTTTTTGGATTAATGTTTCTACCAATTGTTTTTATTATTTTAGAAAAAAAAACAACAACCTGTTTTAGATGTGGCTTTTTATTCTTTTACTTGTTTTAGTCATTTGACTGCGGCCATGCTGGAGCACCACCTTACAGGGGGGTTTCTAAGTCAAAGAAATCGACCCAGGATTTATTCTTTGTAAGCCTAGTACTTATTCTATCAGTCTGAGGTAAACACACCAACATCGGTTGTCAAGCAATGGTGGGGGAACAAACACAAACACATACATATATATACATAGATATAGATATACAATGGGCTTCTTTCAGTTTCTGTCTACCAAATCCACTCACAAGGCTTTGGTTGGCCTGAAGTTATAGTAGAAGACGCTCAAGGTGCCATGCAGTAAGGCCGAACCCGGAACCATGTGGTTGGGGAGCAAGCTTCTTACCACAGAGCCATGCTTGGACCTAAATTCTCGTAGTAAGTGTATGTGTGTGTGTGTGTGTGTCCTTGTGTGTGATAGTTGTAAACAAGTGTCACTGCCATACAGGCAGTCATTCATTTCCAGGATTCTGAGAGAACATGACTGGAAGGGCATCCAGCCATAGACAATTTGCCTCAACGGGTTCCTTCTGACTCATGCAACCATGGGAAAAATAGACATAAAAAGAATGATGATGATAATGGCAATCATGATGACAATGATACAAGCATTGAAGAGAAATTCTTCTCCAGCCTTCATCGGGTGTCCTGGGGAAATTTCAAACCTGGGTTCTCATTCCTAAGGTATTTTTCAATGTTGTTGTTGTTATTATAATTATTATTATTATTATTGAAGTCATTGCCTGGAATCGAACTCGGAATCCTGGGGTTAATAGCCCACGCTCTCAACCACTATGATTCTGAGTTCGATTCCAAGCAGTGACCTGAACAATAATAATAATAATAATAATAATAATAATAACATTGAGAAATTTTTTTCTTTCTACATTTTTTCTCTTGTTTCTAACCATTTTTACCATTCTGTAAGTGTTTGTATATACCTAAAAAGTGAGCCATCAACTCCTGATTTCATGTCTTTCTCTTGGCACCACATTGGAAATAAAGACCTGTCATTACTGATGCCATGTCTAGTAATTGGACAGTTAATGTTTGTATCATCTCCAAAATTATAGACCTGTGCCGTACTGTCAAGTTTCCTTCTAAACGCAAACAATATTTAATGCAAAGATGTTGTTTATTGTCTATTTTTAAGTCACAAATCCCTCAGGTTTCTCATTCGGGATGTAGATAATGACTATCTCTGCAAAAGCTTTGCGTAGATTGATGCAGGTATGGTTGTGTTGTAAGAAATTTTGCACTCCAACTACGTGGTTCCGTGTTCAGTCCCAACGTGTAGTACCTTGGGCAAGTGTCTTCTACTATAGCCCAGGGCTGACCAAAACCTTGTCAGTGGATTTGGTAGTTGGAAACAAAATGAAATCCATTATGTGTGTATATATCATCATCATCATCATCATCATCGTTTAACATCCAGTTTCCATACTACCATGGGTTGGACAGTTTGACTGAGAACTGGCAGGCCGGGAGGCTGCACCAGGCTCCAGTCTGATTTGGCAGGGTTTCTACAGCTGAATGCCTTTCTTAATGCCAACCCCTCTGATAGTTTAGTGGGTACTTTTTCGTGCTACCAGCACAGGGGCCACTTAGCTGGTACTGGCATCGACCATGCTCAAATGGTGTTTTTTGCATGCCATTGGCATGGGTGCCAGTCACGTGGTACTGGCATTGGCCACGACAAGGATTTCATATGCACACACACACACACACACACACACACACACACACACACACACACACACACACACACACACACACACACATAATGGCCCATTATATATAATGATGATGTATATAAGTGTTTGTCTTTTACCACTAAAGTAAGTACTAGGCTTAAAAGAAAATAAGCACTGGGGTCAATGTGTTTAACTAAAATTCTTCAACATGGTGCCCCAGCATGGCCACAGTCTAAATGACTGAAACAAATCAAAGACAAAAGATATATCTTAACTTTTAAGGATACTGTCCTTAAAATCATTAACAGCAGACAAATGAAAGTCAAGCATTGTACGTACGTCAACCCCCAACGTATTCTAAATTTTGCTGCAGTACACCATTTAACTGTAGTCTGCTTCTTTTATTCTTCTGCACCATTTTCCATTCTGGTGGAATCAACTATTTACAGGATGAGTGATGGGAAGACATGGATTAAATTATATTTGCATCACTAAACTTTGCTTTATATATATTTCTGAATTCATTGATTTTTCTTGGTTTATTGTGAAACTGTAGAGAATTTTGGTTTTGTTTACGTCTTCCTTTTTTTTTTTTATCAAATCTAAAAGACACACATAAAAAAAAAAAAATTTGAATAAATAATACAGGAAACATTTTGTTTAATGCAGTAATGATGAGTGTTTGTAAATTGAACAAGATTCTCAGTATTTTCACTGGAAAAATTTATTGAGGATTGTTTTGCTGTTTTTGTTTCGATTAGAAATCTGTGAAAAGTAATTGAAGATAATATGTGAGGCATAGATAGACAGATCGACATATGTATAATATATATATATATATATACACACACACACACACACACACACAGACACACATACACAGACACACACACACACACACACACACACACACACACACACACACACACACACACACACACACACACACACACACACACACACACACACATATATATATATACATATATATATGTAGAGAGAGAGACAGAGAAAGAAAATAAAAGAGGGAGTAAAAAAGAGATCATTGATTCTAAGAAAGCTACATCTCATTATGTATTGATCGAGTTCATAAAATGTTAAATGTTTATATCCATTCTAATTTTTATGTCTTTTATTTGTATCTATTGTACAAATAGATATTTTCAAAAACAAAAGAACAGTAAAAAACAAAAAAATAAAGAAACGAAAAACATGAAAAAAAATCCTTCACCCAAATAAAGATATTTTTCTCTTTCTAAAATCTATTGTTTATTTTCCTTCTTTTCTTCACATTTTTTATACACTCACACACACGCACACGCATGCATACACACACGTTCACACAATCTTTTTTTTTATGAATAGATGTTTTCCGCTGCAAGCAATTTCCGAACAAGGTTAAAGGGGAGACCAGAGTTACATAGATTAGAGGAAATAATCATTCGATGAAACTTATTTTTGCATAGCATTCTGAAAGAGAGAGAACCGTTCTCAGTGATCAATTCTTTTGGTTAAAAAAATGAATAAATAAATGAACCACTACCACCACCATCAAAAAAAAAAAAAACTACCAAAAAGTGTTTTTAATGAATTGTTTTACTTCGTAGCCATATTAAACACCCTTTGTTGTTTCTTTATTGTCTTTACTCTGTGTGTGTGTGAAGGACTGGTTTCATGTAGTCATGTTCTTTCTTTGTCCACAATATAAAGAGCTTGTGAGCAAAAAACTGGTTTCCTTGAAAGAAAATGTTGTGGTGTACCTAAACCCTTTTGACACCAACCCACCTGAGACCGCCATCCTTGGTTCTGTGATATAAACTTCATGTCTTAAAGTGATCTAAATTAAAACCTTGCATCAAAATTCCATGTTAATTTATCTTCCAAACCCCAGATTAATCATGGACAGTTATTTTACATAATTCTTCATTATTTTCACAATTACTTGAAATAAAGGCAGAGTATTCCAACAGATTAAAAGCTTCCATCAAAATTTCAGGCTAATTTGTTCCAAACACTGGATTCGTAATGACAAAGTTATTTTAATAAATTCTTTATTGCATTTCAGTAGAAATTTGGTGACCTCTTTCAATCTTATCCAATCTTTATATTTGTTATCCCACTTCTCTCTTCTTGCCCATTCCCCATCTCTCATTTCCCCATACTCTCTTGCAACCCCTACTCATCTAGGCTCCCTGTTCTTCTGCCCCTTCTCCTTTCTACTCACCTTGTATCTTGACAGTCCACCCAGGTACCACCTCATCACCATTAGATTTTTGTCTCCTTCCAGCTCCACCCTGATCATTCCTCACCCTTTCTTGTATAATGTGAGTAGTCATGTAGCTCCTCTACAGCAAGAAACCTGTTTTGCTCTGTCCCCTTCTCTCATAATTTAATCCCTCACCTCCTAGCTCAGGGCTCTTGCATGGCAGCATTAATGCTTCTGGAGCCATGAAAAAGTATTCAGTACCAGCTGTAAAATAGTTTGTATTAGAAAGTACATCTAGTTGCAGAAATCATACTAAAGTAGATAGTGGAGTACAATGCAGTCGTTGGGCCCCCCCTCAAGTCCTGTCAAACTGTCCAACCCATGTCAGCATGGATGTCACAAATGGTGAGGACAATGCTGATGACTTGTGAACATGCCAACATTATGCTGAGAGCAAGTATTTATAGCCAAGTGTAACAAAGAGAATAAAAGTGTGTCATATAACTAAAAAGTGATTCTGTTTTATGACTGACTTCAGCATTGAGAGCTGATAAGAGCAAATAACAAGGTTAGATAAAACCATTTAACCTTGTTATTTGGTCTGATCAGTTAGGAACAGTCAGCAATTGTATTGAGTGTTCATGTCTTTCTGTCAGCACAGTAAAAGAATTTCAACATGAATGTATCACACTGTTTATGTATCTATCAACGATTCTGTCATAGGTGCAGGTGTGGTAAGAAGCTTGTTTCCCAATCACATGGTTCTGGGCTCAGTCCCACTGCATGACACCTCAGACAAGTGTCTTCTACTATAGTCTCAGTGGATTTGTGTGTGCGTCTTTGTTTGTCCTCCACCACTGCCTGGCAATCAGTGTTGGTGTGTTTATGTCCCCGTAACTTAGCAGTTTGGCAAAAAAGACTGAGAGAATAAGTACCGATCTAGGAAAAAAAGCCCTGGGGTTGATTTGTTTGGCTAAAAGGACTTCAAGGCAGTGCTCCGCATGGTCACAATCTAATGACTGACAGAAGAAAACATAAAAGACACAGTATTTTGCTCATTATACAGTTTAAATATTTTTTATAACTTTTATCTTTTTAACCAAGTTTCTTGTACACATTGCATGTGACAGGGAGACAAGACTATCATTTCCCCATATAGGATATTAAACATGACTTTATTATCATATCATGGAGGTATTGAGGGTCACCCAAACACCTAACCATCACTGTTTTTATCTCTTTCCAGTTTCATCCAGACCCCCCCCCCCTCACTTCTAAATTGCAAGTGGTCATGTAGTTCTCTTATAGTAAGAAACCTGTTCTGCTCTGGTCTTTCTCTCTAACTTTAACCCCTTAGCATTCAGATTGCTTATTTATTAACATTCCTTTGTATATGGTGTGTTTGTATATTCTTAGAAAGACATTGTAGGTTAGGTGTGAGAGGTTGGACTGGGTCTGTTGTAACATAAAACAGGTGGGGTATTTGTGCTGGATATGGCCAGGTTAAATACTAACTGGTTAAACCCCCTATTTCCTGCTTCTCTCAGGGTTCACAGTCGTGCAAACTGCACGGCAGCCTCACCAGCGCTGGTGACAGGAAAACCTCCAGTACGCACTCTAAAGTGATTGATATTAGGAAGGGCATCCAGCTATAGAAACCATACAAAAGTAGGCACAGGAGCACAATGCAGTTCTTGGACCCACTGGATCTTGTCAAACTGTCAAACTTATGGAACATGGACGTTAAATGATGACGATGGTGATGACAGTGGTGATGATGATGGTGATGATGGTGATGATGATCCTTGTCAATCATTGAATTTATTTCAGTATTTCTAAGAATAGCAAAAATGCCAAGTGGTGGTTAATTGTATATTTTAGATATTTTGCTTGGCTAAAAGCAACTCTAAAGTCATAAAAATACCCACATAACAAGTCAAGGTCTCTCGAAATACCCAGATTAATAGAAACGTTGCCAAGCTTTCAAAAGTGTTGCCTGACAAGTTTCTGCTTCAGATTTCTCTTCTTGAGAAAAGAAGACTTTGTAAAACTTATCACCAGATTATTGTAGCATTTTCAATGAAAGGTAAATTTTAGTATAAAGCATTCAGGGATGGTGGTAGCTGCTGGTGTGTGTGTGTGTGTGTGTGTGTGTGTTGCCTAAATAGCAACATGTTTGTGCTGGGAATTCAATCACATATCTGCTGTTTAGCCTGGCAATCATCAATCATTTTTGCTTATCGTCCACTTTTCCAGGTTTGCATGAATTGGACAGAATTTGTTGAGGTACATTTTTTTCCCCTACAGCTGGATGCCTTTCCTGTTGTTAACCCTCAACTTGTTTTAAGTGAGACAATGTCTCTCTGTTGCCTTTCTTCTCTTCTACAGAGAAGACTGGCAACAAACAGCTTATGTGACAATGATGCACATTTACGACAGTCCTGTGATGTGAAGATAAGGGAACACCCAAACACCCACCCACCCCCATATACACACACACAATCACTCCCTCCCTCTCTCTCTCTCTCAACAAGCTTTTTCCAGATTTCATTTTTGAAATCTGCTTACAAGGCTTTTTGGCTTGGAGCTGTAGTCGAAGTGACTTGCTCAAGTGCTGTGCAGTGGGATTGACCCTGAGATTCCATGGCTGGGAAGCAAGCTCTTTACTACCTGCACCAAATGCATTAAATATCTCTCTATCAACACCTCACCTCTCTCATCAGAGTTATGCTTTAAAAAAATGTTATGATATATTAAGAGGTGGGGGGAGGGAGGTTCCTGCCCATGACCTTTTCTAAAAGGTCTCCTTGACTGACAGGTGAAAAGGAAGGAAAAACTGACTCAAATCTTATTATAGTAAGAAGATATTAAGTGTGTCAGTCTGGAAAATTGGTTCTGAATTCTTGCAGTTGTGGAATCCATTAATAATCCTTTCTGCCTGAAATTTGGGGCAAGGGGGCCAGTCATTTAAATTTACCCCAGTACGCAACTGGTACTTAATTTACCAACCTCGAAAGGGCTTTGTACCTAGAGTAGAAAAGATTATATTCACCTCACCTTCATTCCTCATCTCTCACTCTCCCCATTCCCTTTACTCACCTTGTACTTTGAGGGTCTCTAACCCTAATCCACACACCTCCCCACCACTATTTTATCTCTTCCCTGCCCCAACCTGATCACTCTTACCCTCTCTTCTAAAGCGGGAGTAGCTATGTAGACCCTCTACACCAAGAAACCTGCTTTTTTTGTGGCTGCTTCGATCACACTTTAACCCCTCATCCCTTAGGATAAAGCCACTTATTTTGGGGCTTGTAATCTTACAAACTGCATGGTGACCTCACTTTTAATGGCAGCATGGACCGTGTACCCAGTACATGCTGTAATGTGGTTGGCATCAGGAAGGGCATCCCCCTGTAGAACCCAAACAAAACTAGACAATGGAGAATGATGCAGTCCATGGACCCATGGAAACCTGGTCAAACTGTCCAACCCATGCCAGCATCGAATGGAAACACTAAATGATGATGATAGTGATGATGAACTTCAACAAGTTGTTAGTTTTTTTCTTCTCCCCCCCTCATTTTTTTTTTTAATGCATGAATTTTAAGAGAATAAAAAACTTCCCCCTCCCCACCACACATCAGACTTTATAATTATATTTGTCTATTGTTTATTTTCCAGATCCAGCTTCTGGAGTTACGCACCAGCAACTATGAATTTGATAGCCAGTGTAAGCGCCAACAACGAGGTAAATGGCCTGACCGAATAATTTATTCCTTTTTTTTTAATTTTCTTTTTCTTGTTTTCAAGAATTTGTAAGAACTGTATGTGGGTGTATAATTATCAATCAGTTCATAATACTGCCATTTATCAAAGTATATTGTGCTGTAATCATAATATATATATATATAATTTGACAGAGTATAGTAAATATATCATGTGATCGGGTCTTCTCAGTCACAGCATATCTCCCAAGGTCTGGAAGTAAAGTGAAATCACAGCCGTAGCCTATACCAGGGTTGCATAACCAGCCCACTTAAAAAAGTACCTTTGGATTGTCAGGTGACACACTGTGCTTGAGGAGACGTATTAAGTCAAGTAAGACCAAAATCAAAATCAAATCACAATTAAAAGGAAATTGTAGTTGTGGCCGATGCCAGTGCCACCTGATTGGCTCCCGTGCTGGTGGCACGCAATAAGCACCATTCATGCGTGGGTCATTGTCAGTGCCACCTGACTGGCTCCCCATGCTGGTGGTTGATGCCAACACCCCACCACCCTGACTGGCTCCGTGCCAGTACCATCTGAATGTGGTCAATGCCAGCCCCCTTGCCCCGACTGGCTCCTGTGCTGGTGGCATGTAAAAAGCACCAACCGAATGTGGCTGATGTCAGTGCTGCCTGACTGGCACCTGTGCCAGTGACATGTAAAAAGTACCCACTACACTCTCAGAGTGGTTGGCATTAGGAAGGGCATCCAGCTGTAGAAACCTTGCCAGATCAGATTGGAGCCTGGTGCAACCTCCTGGTTTGCCAGTCTTCAGTCAAGCCATCCAACCCATGCCAGCACGGAAAGTGGACGTTAAACGATGATGATGATGATGATGTGATCATGATTGATCAGACTATTGGATATTGTTATACAAGCAACATCAAAGGCAGGTTAACTAGCAAGTTAGTTTTTGTTTGTGGCAGATGTTCAGGTGCAATAAAGACTGCAAACAAACAGGAAACAACTTCTATCTCATTCCAGGGTGAAAAACTAGAGGTAGTCGATAGCTTCCGCTATCTGGGCGACCAAGTTAGTAGTGGGGGTGGGTGCGCTGAAAGTGTAGCTGCTAGAATAAGAATAGCCTGGGCAAAGTTTAGAGAGCTCTTACCCCTGCTGGCGACAAAGGGACTCTCACTCAGAGTAAAAGGCAGACTGTATGACGCATGCGTACGAACAACCATGCTACATGGCAGTGAAACATGGGCTGTAACTGCTGAGGACATACGTAAGCTCGCAAGGAATGAAGCCAGTATGCTCCGTTGGATGTGTAATGTCAATGTGAATACCCGTCAGAGTGTAAGTATCTTGAGAGAAAAGCTGAACATTAGAAGCATCAGTTGTGGCGTGCAAGAGAGACGATTGCGCTGGTATGGACATGTGGTGAGAATGGAGGAGGATAGCTGCGTGAAAAAGTGCCACACCCTAACAGTTGAGGGAACCCGTGGAAGAGGTAGGCCCAGGAAGACCTGGGCTGAGGTGGTGAGGCAAGACCTTCGTACATTGGGCCTCACCGAGGCGATGACTACGGACCGAGACCTTTGGAAATGGGCTGTGCGTGAGAAGACCCGGCAAGCCAAGTAAGATCGTTGCCAGTGCCCCTGGACTGGTTCTTGTGCGGGTGGCACATGAGATGCACCATTTTGAGCGTGGCCGTTGCCAGTACCGCCTGACTGGCTCCTGTAGGATTTTCGAGCGAGATCGTTGCCAGTGCCCCTGGACTGGCTTGTGCGGGTGGCACATAAAAGACACCATTTCGAGCGTGGCCGTTTTCGTGCGGGTGACACGTAAAAGCACCCACTACACTCTCTGAGTGGTTGGCGTTAGGAAGGGCATCCAGCTGTAGAAACTCTGCCAAATCAGACTGGAGCCTGGTGTTGCCATCCGGTTTCACCAGTCCTCAGTCAAATCGTCCAACCCATGCTAGCATGGAAAGCGGACGTTAAACGATGATGATGATGATGATGATCACTGGTCACTAACATCTGTTTTCCATGCTGGCATGGGTTGGATGGTTTGACGGAGGTCTGGAGAGCCAGTGGTTGCACCAGACTCCAGTCTGATCTGGCAGAGTTTCTACAGCTGGATGCCCTTCCTAAGGCCAACCACTCCGAGAGTGTAGTGGGTACTTTTTATGTGCCACTGGCACAGGAGCTAGTTAGGTGGGCCTGGCATTGATCACGTTTGGATAATGCTTTTTACGTGCCACTGGCACGGGAGCCAGTCAGGAGGTACTTGCATCAATCACATTCAGATGGTGCTTTTTATGTGCCACTGGCACAAGGGCCAGTCAGGGGGCACTGGCATTGGCCATGTTCGGTTGGTGCTTTTTACGTGCTACCGGCACTGGAGCCAGTCAGGTTCACATCAGACTTTATGTGATGTGAGTGTAACTTATACAATAGTATTTGATGAAATAATAATGTAATACAATAGAGAAGACTTTGCAATATCATGCTATACTATATAGCAATAAACGAACCTTCGTTATGATTATGTCAGTATGATTATATAAGTATGTGTGTGTATGAGGTTGCTTTTGTTTACTGGTAATCTGTAATCCAGTCCAACCTGTTGCATGGTTGAGTCATCAGTGACTAAACTGGCAACCCCACCCAGCTTACTTAATTGAGGAGGGTGATTTCTGGACACCCTATTAAAGGATGGAGGCACCCAGTGGTGTCAGTGGTTGTCCGATATAGTCAAAGGTAGATGGTGTTCACCAGTCGTAGTGAAGACAATCTATCGAAGAGAAGGAAATCTCTGAAATAAAAACCATTCAGTGAGGACTTTCAACCAGATGATATTATTTTGCACAGAAAAATTATACCATGAACATGTTATAATTTCATCTGTAGATGACTGATGATCAAATGAATATATGTAAGGTTTTAATATATCATATAATGTGGTATGTACTACACCATGACAGTGTTTTGAACTAACTTATATCTGTCGATTATTAATATATGTTATTTTGCATGAAAACATATTCTATGTAATACTGTATGGTATGGCAGTCACTTAGGTTTCTAACAAGGACCTGTCAGAAATAGAAGCCAAATTGCCTTCAAACCACACCCTGATGTCTTAAATCAGACAGTATTTGATAATGTACTCTATTACTGGAAAAACAAAAAGAAAACTCTGAAAGATAAAAGAGCGGATGGTTTCAAGTTTGGACAATCTTTGATAATGTGTCTGTTTGATTGGAGCTGACTTGTAAGTAATCAACAGCAATAACGACACCACCGCCAGCATCACCGCTGCCACCACCACCAGCAACATCAGTACATACAATATATGATACAGAGTTTTATAAACTGAGTCATCAAGTATTGAGTGACATTGCATCCGTATTCTGGCAAAACAGATTATAATGCAGCACAATATCAAGACATATTTCACAACACACTGCCATATTATACGAAATCTAACTATAGTCTACTATCATTGTCATCGTTGTCATCATCATCATTTAACATCCATTTTCCATGCTGGCATGGGTTGGACAGCTTGACAGGAAGTGGCAAGGCCAGGGGTTGCACCAGTCTCCAATTGTCTGTTTTGGCCTGGTTTCTATGGCTGGATGCCCTTCCTAATGCCAACCATTTTACATAGTATACTGGATGCATTTTATGTGGCACCGACACCAGCAGGGTCGCCTAGTAACCTGCAAGATGAAGACTTCTTAGCTGGTAGAGGGAGTGGAGCTGTGGGAAGTGGCTCTGTGGCAGGTGAGAGGTTAGATTCTAGAGGGATAGAGAGCTGATGTATTGGTTCTAACTTACTGCAACAAAGTGTTCCCTGAGGATCTCTTCTGGTTAAGCATCCAAATGCAAAGTTCTGAGCAACCAGAATAATGGTGAAATGGGAAATAGGAACTAATAATACAAACTTGCTGGTGCCACGTAAAAAGCATTGGGGATGGTGCCACGTAAAAAGCACCCAAAACATTCTGTAAAGTGGTTAGTGTTAGGAAGGGTGTCCAGCCATAGAAACCATGTCAAATCAGACTATGGTGTGACTCCTGGCCTTGCCAGTTCCTGTCAAGCTGTCCACTCATGCTAGCATGGAAAAGGGACGTTAAATGATGATGATGTATTTATCTTAATTTCTCTCATATATATTTTATCTTGTTTTAATCATTTTAATCATACTGGGGCACTGCCTTGAACAATTTTTAGTTAAATAAATCTACAGCAGTACTTTTCCCTTAAGCCTGGTACTTATTCTATCAGTCTCTTTTGCTGAACCACTAAGTTTTAGGTCCATAAACACACCTGCTCCAGTTGTCAAGCAGTAGCAGGGGACAAACACAGACTCAAAGACACACATGATGGGCTTCTTTCAGTTCCCCTCTACCAAATCCGCTCTCAAGGCTTTGGTCGGCCTAAGGCTATAGTACAAGGGACTTGCCCAAGGTGCTACGCAGTGGGACTGAACCTGAAAACTTGTGGTTGGGAAGCAAACTTCTTACTATAGAACCATGCCTGTGTGTGTGTGTGTGTGTGTGTGTGTGTGTGTGTGTGTGTATATATAATTAAAGAAGAAGAATAGAGAGTTGGTAAGGATATAAAATTAATTTATTAACATACTGCTAAAAAAAAAGCCTATGTACGTTTCAGTTCAGTCCAATATATAACTGCAAATTCAAAGGTTGAAATAACTCCAAAGATTAGAATAAAATACCATTTTGAATAATGTTGGGTCGAATCTCATCAGGGCTAGAGTACACTAGAAATAGCTATATGTTGATGGATTGGATTTTATCAGTCGACCAAGAAAATTAAGAAATATATATTCATCGTGTGTATTAGCATCTATATATTAGCGTACACATACACAAAATGAATATATATTTCTTAATTTTATTCTAATCTTTGGATTTATTCTAATCTTTGAATTTGCAATTATATATTGGACTGAATTGAAACGTATGTAGGATTTCTTTTTGGCAGTATGTTAATAAGTTAATTTTATATCCTTACCAACTCTGCATTCTTTAATCATATTTATATTTATAATAATCCCATATATACTGAAGAGATGTTCCTCAACAGCTTTGGTAACTAAACCAGTGAAATTTCGGATATAATAATCCCTTATGAGGATAAAATATCCTTGATATCCTTGCATTGACTGAATACTATATATATATATTTATATAATGTATGTATAAATAATGTATGTATATATATATATATATATGTTTTTACTGTCTTGTTCTCACTGTCCTGTTCTTGTTAACACTTTCACCCTCTGCAAAAAATCCCGAATTTTATTTAATTTGCTTTGTGGGAAGGACTGTTTCAATGAAGTCGCGTATTGTCCTTGACTTTGAAACGTGGAGCAGATGGAACAAGGACAACTGACGAAGGGGTATACTCTTTATGTTGCATGTCTTGTTTCTCTTTGCTTTTTTTGTTGTTCGAAAAATGTTCGTTTTCTATGTTTCCGTTTCTCATTGTGTTTAACGTTTTTTTTTTATGTCCTGTACCGATATGTGTATGTACATATACATATAAATGTAGGTATGTACATATATGTATGGATATATGCATGTATTTATGTATTATTTATACATATATATATATATATATATATATATAAAGCACCTAGTGTACTGGGTACTTTTTACATTTAGAAAGTTACAGAGTTTTGATTCCTTAACATTGCACTTCATTGCATGTTGCTGTTGTCCACTCAGCTGAAAAAGTGTACCAGTGGCAAATGAGGATCAACCCTGTGATGGACTTACCTCCTGTTCAGTTGCTTAAACACTTTAGAAAGCTGGACAAGCTTCAGCCTCATGGGTCTGCAGGCTCCAAGCAGACGTTTTTCTTTTCTGATGCTAAATGTCAATGTCAGATATATGTGACTGACTAAGTTTGAATGTCAAATACCTCTGACATAAGCTAAATTCAAATGTCAAAAAGCTTGTGGCATGTCAAACTTTTAATGTCAAATACCTCTGACATGCTGAATTCCAATGTCAAATATCTTGATGTGTTGAATTTTTATTTCAAATACCTGTGACATGGTTAAAGTTGAATCTCAAATACCTGTAATGTACTGGACTCAAATGTCAAAATACTTGTGGCATAGCTGGACTTAAATGTGAAATATCTGTGATATCTTTTGTCAAATATCTGTGATATCTTTTGTCAAATATCTGTTGGGTGTCAAACTTTTTTGTTTCTGTCTATTCATGACCTGTTTAATCCCATTGTTAGAAACTGCTCCAGTAATATTTCCTTTGTTGGTTTGTTCATGTTGAGTGCGTGGCTGCAACTGGTACAGACTCTTCTAGTATAGCCACAATTAGTCTGCCTGCTTTACTCAGTGGCTGTGTGTGCGTGTGAACAAATAGATGTGTGCATTCTGTTGCTCTAACAGCGACAGTTTTTCTCTTGTTATTTTTTGTTATTGTTGAGGTTTAAACCCAGGTCTGCCCAAGCTGAGCTGATAGAGCTATGTACAGTGGCATTCCAGCCATGACCTTGCCATCTGTTTCTGTGACTAACATAGTCTATCTCTGTCGTTTCATTTTTTTAAGCTTATATTTTGAGGATGATTTCACTGCTGTTTCTAGTATAGAGGCTCTCAGCTCACTAACTTGTGTGTATGCGTGTGTATATAATAATAATGTATGACTATTTGGCTGTAAATATATTATTTGTGTATTTACTTGTATATATAATGTATGTGTGAGTGTTTATCTGTATATCATGTATCTCTTACTTGTTTCAGTCATTAGACTGTGGCCATGCTGGGGCATTATCTTGAAGAATTTTTAGTTTAAGGAATCGACCACAATACTTCTTTCTTTTTTTTTAAGCCTGGTACTTATTCTGTCATTCTCTTTTTGTTGCACTGCTAAGTTACAGGGATGTAAACACACTGACACTCATCAAGTGGTCGGTGGGTGTAAATGCAGACATAAAGAGACACACACATAGATATATAGAAGTAATATATATCATCATCATCATCATCATCATTTAACGTCTGCTTTCCATGCTGGCATGGGTTGGATGGTTTGACTGAAGACTGGTGAGCCAGGAGGTTGCACCAGGCTCCAATCTGATCTAGCAATGTTTGTACAGCTGGGTGTCCTTCCTCACGCCAACCATTCTGAGAGTGTAGTGGGTGATTTTTATGTAGCACTGGCACAGGAGCTAGTCAGGCAGTCCTGGCATTGATCCCTTTCGGATAGTGCTTTTTACGTGCCACTGGCATGGGAGCCTGTCAGGGGACACTGGCCACATCTGTACATATATATATATATATATATATATATATGTATACACGATGGGCTTCTTTTAGTTTCTCTCTACCAAATCCACTCACAAGGCTTTGGTCAACAGAAGGCTATAGTAGAAGATACTTGCCCAAGGTGCCACAAAGTAGGACTGAACCCGAGACCATGTGGGTTGGGAAGCAAACTTCTTACCACACAGCCACGCCCAAGCCTGTGTATATGTAGTGTTTAAGTGTTTACCTGTCATACAACGTGTGTGAATGTTTACCTGTCGTGTAGGTAAGTGCTGGTGTAATTGAACATAAAAGTCTTGGAGAGTCTATGAGTATTCCTGAGTGTTTGTCACATTTTGTTTGCACAAACCTGCTGTGAGTAGTTGTGTCTTTATGTATAAAGAAGAGGCATCAAGTGTATATGTAGTTGTATGTATGTGTGTCTGTGCATATACGTGCGTGTGTCTGTACACGTATCTGTGTGCATGTGTCTGTACACGTATCTGTGTGCGTGTGTGTGTGTGTGTGTGTGTGCGCACATACCTGCTATCAGTGGTTTCTAATTATACGTTAAGGAGTGATGTCAAGTGTTTGTGCGTGCCTGTGTGTATACATGCATGTGTGCTTGTGTACCTGTATGTGTTTGTGCATATGAATGTGTGTCTGTGTATGTCTGCACATACCTGCTATCAGCTGTTTGTGTGTGTGTGCATAGCTGTTATCAGTTGTTTGTAATTATACAGTAAGGAGTGGTGTGTGTGTGTGTGTGTGTATGTGTGTGTGTGTGTGTGTGCTATGTATCTGTATGTTTGTATGTGAA